>NC_092861.1:480285-481379 GCF_032062135.1 Pyxicephalus adspersus
CCTAGTGGTCAGGTCCGGTATAAGGACAGGTAATAGCTCACTCATCTATATGCAGGTAGTTCCTATCTGGTACTTGTGTTTGTACTGGATGGTAATTAGCCTGATCATATACGAGTGAGCTATTTTCTGTCCTTATACCAGACCTGACCACTAGGGGGCATCCTATGGTCCTTGTATTGGATAGAAATACGCTTTGGTCACGCTGAGCAGGCTATTTCCCATCCTCTAGGGGGACGGTCCTTTTAGTGGATTAGAAGTAGTCACAAGCGCCAAAAAACACCATGAGCAGTCTGTATCCACTTCCGGTCCCGGTGACAGCTTACATCTCACTGTTCTGTAAAGTGAGGGTAGTAGACGGGACTTCGGGGATGTCACGTGACATCTCCCGGGAGGCGGGGCTGTCTGACTGCAGTGTGAGCTGTGGCGGTCCACGAGAAAATGGCGGCCGGCTACAGCTGCCATTTTGTCGGAGCCACAGGGACGGCCTATGACAGCTCTGGGCGGGGTCTAATGTGTGACGTCATCTTGAAGCGTCATCTGATCCGCCGCCTTCTTTAAACGTGTGAATTGTCGGTGTGTAAGGTGAGGGGGTGGCGGTGACGTATCGGTGATCGTGTTGGTAAATCGGGCGGGGGTTGAACGTTAGCAATGGATAACTATTGGGGTTTATACATGGGGGGAGGGTGTTATGATAGCCCCTCAGACACATCCCCGGTGCTGTACCCCAGACTCTCACCATGGTAGTCTCACTCCCCCTGCTGCAGCTACCTGTACATGGGGACCCTCTGGGGTCACTATGCTGAGGGATCCCTGTGCTCTCATTGGCTTCCATCCTGGGCTTTGTAAATCCCTGGGGTCACATGTACCCCCCATTAGTATCCCTGGTATATTCCCTGTCCCTGATATCCGGCCAATCATAGGCCGACAAAAGAACAAGGAAAAGTTTGTGATTGGACTATTAGTCTGGCACCTGTTCTAGTTCTGGGTGCTGATTGCGGTGTCTTCCAACTGTTCCCCAGGGATTGCTGGGTGTTGTGGAGAGGATTCTGTGTGTGTCTGACCCCCATATCTGCCCCCCTGGCCCTTTATCAACC
>NC_092861.1:482240-484294 GCF_032062135.1 Pyxicephalus adspersus
CGCGTGCTGCTGTCTCATGTGGATGCCCAGCCTGGGGGCCCCAGCACTTCCCTTCTATTGGACAAACAGGATGAGGGAACAGGTAAGTGACACTGAGGGGGAGTGGGGTTACAGAATCTCATCCAATTGCCCCCTCATTGAAAACAAGGTGACCCCTTATGTCCCGTCTGCCTATGAGCACCCTTTTATTACACATTGCCCTTTTTTTAACTTGGTGTTTATTTCTTGGGAGAAGTGACACGCCCACTGACCTATGTGTAGAAATACCCCCGGAGGGGGGGCAGGGGATAATTGTGGGGTTTCCCCCAGATATTCAGTTCTGGGTTCACTGACTTCCTGTCCTTCTCTCTGCAGCTCCCCCCCGTCTGGATGGCGCCGACAAAGCTTCCATTGGTGAAGGTTTCCCTGCTCCGCCTTCTGGCACCGCCCATGGGGATTCGAAGGAGTGCGCTGGTCAGACGGCTCTGCCTGACTCCGCCTCTTCATCGGTGGGGAATGGCCCTGTGGCCGATGCCCTTCTCACTCCCCCTGCTAAAGTGCCGAAAAAACGAGGCCGCAAGTCCAAGGCTGAGCTGATGGCCATGGCACAGAAAGCCAGGGAAGAAAGAGGGGAAGTGGAGGAGGAGGTGGTGGAGAAGAGCATAGAGGCGGAGCTAACCCCTGGAGGACGCCCCAGGAGGAGAGCAGCCGCAGTGTAAGTCTTGTGTCCCCTTACCAGTGAATGAAGGGACCCCGTGGTGATGTGCACCCAATTCTACCTCTGAACTGTACAAGACTTAGGATTTTCACTCCTTACTCAAGCACTCTTGTAGTGCCGGGTCTGACCTATAGGGGTGCTGTATCTGATTGGAGAATATGGGTGATGGTGGTGGAGGAGGTTTATCTATGGATGTGAATGGAGCATGTCATTTCTTGTCTGGCCTATAGGGGTGCTCTATCTGATGGAAGAATATGGGTGATGGTGGTGAAAAAGGTTCATCTATGGATGTGAATGGAGCATGTCATTTCTTATCTGGCCTATAGGGGTGCTCTATCTGATTTGAGAATGGGAGGGGGGGTGATGGTGGTGGAGGGGGTTCATCTTTGGATGTGAATGGAACATGTCATTTCATGTCTGGCCTATGGGGGTGCTGTATCTGATGGGAGAATATGGGGGGGGGGGGGGTAGAGGAGGTTCATTATGGATGTGAATGGAGCATGTCATTTTATTTCTGGCCTATAGGGGTGCTGTATCTGATGGATGATAGGTATGGTAGTGAGGTATATCTATGGATGTGAATGGAACATGTCATTTCATGTCTGGCCTATGGGGTGTGGTTATATAGGTTGGGTTCCTCTGTGATTTAGAGTAGTTTAATTTGCTGCTACAGCCAGAAGAGGGCGCTGTCACAGTTAGTCTTCCTCTGGAACTATGAGTGTGTCTGAGCAGTGAAGGATTATATCTGTCCTTCATCTCCTCCCCGGACCCCTTTACCTGGGTGCACCGTCTGGCTGCTTTCGGGTAGTCACTGGAAAGTTGGGTCGCAATACTGGGGCAGCCACCTGCCTACAGCCAGAACATTTTCTGCTCTTTGCTTTCACCCAGCTCCTGAGAATGCATAACAGCTCTGTCTGGATATGATTGCTACACAATGGCAGGACCAACGTCCATCCTATGGAATATTAGCTCCGCTGCCTTCCTCCTGGCTGACTTATCCTGATGTCTGGTATATTGATGGCCGCCTCACCTGGATGTGTGAACCCTACACAATGGCAGGACCAACGTCCGTCTTATGATTGGCTTCCTGGTAGTGAACCCTAAACTACGGCAAAGCCACCATTGCCTGATCCCCGGCTGGTTCAGCTGGATGTCAGCTGCACTATTTCACACCCGGCTTCTGTCTTTCTGGTTGGGAACTCTCAGCTATGGCGAGAGGGGGAGAGAACAATCAATGATACCACAACCCTATGTACACAAGGCGTTCTTAGGTTCGTTTCGTGGGACTGGTAACTTAATAATAAGAATAATAAATATGAATATTCCATTCATATAATAAATCCATGATCATATTCTT
>NC_092861.1:484530-491542 GCF_032062135.1 Pyxicephalus adspersus
CTGCTTGCCCCCGCCCTGGCCCCCTCCCCCCCTTGCCCTCGCTCGCTCTTTAGCTTGGCTCACTCAGTTTGGCAGTGTCTGGTGCTCTACAGATATGAAGTTTAAAGTTTTTACAACTTCTTGTAGTGTCCTTGAAGAAGCCTGATGGCGAAACGCGTTAGAGACAAAGTACAATATATATCTGTGTTTGTTTCCATTGTGTAAAGAATTTGGTAATAAATTAAAAAAAAAAGTTTCATATATATGCAATGGAATAAATATTGGTAAGTTACCAGTCCCATGAAATGAACCTAAGAACAAACTCTCAGCTATGGCAAAGCCAACGTCTATCCCATGGATGGCTGCCGCCTCGGGTGTAGCTTTGTCTTCAGCATATTCTGCTTAGACCAGGGATTGTGTGATTGTTTGTGGAGTAAAATGAATGAAAAAGTAAATGGGCCCTAACAAGTCCTGCAGCCTGGGGCAAAGGTCTCCATTATGGTGTTTGGGTTGGGTTGGTTCGGATGGCAGGTGTAATAGTCACCTCATGATACTGTTGTGTGAGCCGCCATGATGATTTATTCTGACACCGTTGTGTTTCTCTCTGCAGGGCCCTGAAATATCTCCACGACATTGCAGAAGAATGGTCGGCGTCGGGGAACACGTCTCCCTCCGTGCCAGAGAAGCCCAACCCCGAGCAGAAGACTGAACGGACGCCAAGGCCGCCTCAGTCAGGGAAGAAGAGGGGCAGGAAGAGGAAAGCCCATGATACGGATGATGATGACGCCGATGTGGACTTTGTGGTCACAGAAGAACTTCTGCGGGAGGAGGAGAGAGAGGAGATCGACAATGAATGTCTGAGTGATGAATCTGAAAACGACCCCCCGTCCTACAACATGAGCGTCTTTGCCTTTGGAGAGGTGAGTGGTCTTATCTGGCTATCCCACCCCATCCTACACCGGGGTTCTCAGAAACGTTATTAAGATGGCTGGTGATCCCTGTATAGTGACACAACTTTTCAGTAACCAACCAATAGCCGGGGGGGTTACTGAAAAGTGCAGGGTGGTGCTGCCAGCTAAAAAGGTCCGGGGAGCGTAGGGGAGGGTCCGGGAGCGGGCTAAATGAATGATGGAGGATTGGGAAATGACTTCTGCTAATGGCAAGGGACTGGGCCCAGGGATAGGGACAAATTGGAGATATATATATTAATGTATTTGGAGATGATACATGAACAGCTGTGACTAATATGCCATGACATAATATAACAATATACATAATATAAATATGTTGTGTTTAACATTGTAGAATAATGTGTATTATAATACCACCTATAGAATAATTCATTAATACCAACTATGAGCCCCAACCACTGAAGGGTAGGTCAGGTGGACCATAATATGGAGGATGAAATCGGAGTGTGTTCAGGCAGGGAAGAGGTGTACGTTTGGGGCAAAAAACGAGGTTTGGATAGGTATAAAGGAGCAAAAAGGCAAAAATAACCCACCCCCCTCACCCAGGCAATCAGAACTTACGAGAGGTAGGAGAATAATAACTTTGCATCTTGATTTTCCTACAAGCTTCACACTGCCATTAATTATTATTAAATCTATACATCTACTCAGATCCTTCTTAATAGACTCCCTGGTTCTACTTATTATATCCACAGCCCACAGTATATTAGTGTGGTGGTCAGTGGGAAGAATTCCTCTTACATTGCTGGACATTGGGAAGAATGTCACCCTTACAGATAGCCAAAAACGTCATTGGTGTCACTTATATATATATATATATGTATGTATGTATTTGAATTTCCCGCCCCGCCTCCGCCCGCACCGACGCATGTAGCGACGTCACCAGGAAACCCCGGAGATCGCCACTGCACACACTGGAAGAAGACCGAAGAGGGCAGACGTCTCTGGAGGAGCTGCGGGGACCGGGTAAGTATTTTTGTTTCAGTTGTAATCCAAAACAATATTGTATGACAATCAGATTGCACTGTAATGCATGTTTATACTTTTAGCTACCCCGACCTTGGTTCGGGGTAAATGATAGTAGCAAGTTTTCTTACCACGAACCAAGGTCGGGCTAACCGCCTGGGTGGTTAATACCAATTATGAGCCCCAACCACTGAAGGGTAGGTCAGGTGGACCATAATATGGAGGATGAAATCTGAGTGTGTTCAGGCAGGGAAGAGGTGTACGGTTGGGGCACCTGAGGTTTGGATAGGTATAAAGGAGCAGAAAGGCAAAAATAACCCCCCCCCCACCCAGGCAATCACAACTTAAGAGAGGTAGGAGAATATTAACTTTGCATCTTGATTTTCCTATTAAATCTATACATCTGCTCAGATCCTTCCTAATAGACTCCCTGATTCTACCTATTATATCCACAGATCACAGTATATTAGTCTGGTGGTCAGTGGGAAGAATTCCTCTTACATTGCTGGACATTGGGAAGAATGTCACCCTTACAGATAGCCAAAAACGTCATTGGTGTCACTTATAGTATTATGACGGCTCACATGAACGTACGTTACAGTCTGTACACAGAATATGATGGCTTGCATGGGTCCATGGATAAATTACAGGCTGCTCATGTGGTCGTACATTGGTCTGTATGACTTCCCATGTTGTCATATATTAGTCTGCACACAGGATATGATGGCTTGCATGGGTCCATGGATTCATTACATGCTGCTCATAGGAATTATGACCGCTCATGTGGTCGTACGTTACAGTCTGTACACAGGATATGATGGCTTGCATGGGTTCATGGATTCATTACAGGCTGCTCATGTGGTCGTACATTAGTTTGTATGACTTCCCATGTTGTCATATATTAGGCTGTACACAGGATATGATGGAAATATTGTTCACGGATTCATTCTGTACACAGAAAATGGACGTACATAACAAGTCATATTTATTAGTTTCTCTTCTTGTCAGGCCTCACATTTCAATCCTTTGTCTTCATGCAGGGTTTGCAGATGGCTAGACTTGGCCTCTTGGCAGCAGCTTTCTCCAGCGGCCATGTTGAAATTTACAGCCTACCTCATCCGGAATCGCTCCAAGCTCACCGAAAATCCCAGGTAAAAGGTAGGAAGCAATTGACCGCTCGTGCCGGTGTATTCCAGTGAGGCGGGTTATATCAGAATTGTGTGAGATGTAGATAGGTTGGTGCTGGATTGTAGTATTGTTTTGAGGTGGGGGGGTAGTCGGCTGTGTGCAGGTTTTAGCAGCTCCCCAACCGAACTTCCAGCCCAGGACTCCTTCCATGTGGGAGCTGTATAGGTCTCTGCCAGGGTTCTACTGACTAAGGACATAGCTTTCTCTCTGCTTTGGACACTATTTGGACACGACTCGGTCACACAGCACTTTCTGCCCGTGCAGGAAATAGGATTTCTCCTTTCTGTCCTTCAGTAACACTCGCCGGTCTTGTCCCACTTGTAATCAAACAGAGAAAGCAGCAGACTGGTGAGCTCATCATCAAGCTCCTCCTATCAGCTTGTTTCTCACATCTGATTGGATGATTGTGCTTCTTCTCCTTCCCCCTAATCTACCAGTGCCCAGCAAGTCAGGTGCTTGTATTTATTAAATGAAATAATGAATACAAAGCTTCATCTCTTATATCTGCATGGGGCTCACCTTTTAAATCCAGTGTGTCAACATATCGGCTTTTCAGGTTTGATGCCAATGGGGTTCAGTAAGTGAGGAGGGTAAATGCTAACGGTACATACTGCTATGGGGGTGGTCATCCTATTTGGGGTGACTCCATTGAAATGTTTGGTTTCTTGAGGTTTGAGTGTCAGCATTTAGAAGTGTCCTGTTTGGTTACTCATGTTTGTTCTAAGTTGTGATAATTGTATGTCGGGCAGTGTTCTTCCCCGGGCCCTTTTAGCCAGGCGCACCGCCCGTCACTTCTCAGCACTCTGTTGGGTCACAATACCGGGGCTGCCACCCGCCTACAATTTCCTCCCACCCTGCTAAAACTTTCTGGGTTAAACTCTCTTAGGGCAAAATAACAGCCACAAATCTTGTAAACTCTCCCAGCCTGCAGTAAAATCTCAATATATCAAAATTCATTGTGAGTGTTACCAATCAATAGGAAGGCGGCTCCCTGTGTACATGCTGAGCCCTCCCGGGTCTGGGTGTGTGAGATGAACAGACGAGGGCATATTCCAGATGTGGTGTGACCAATGCTTTGTACAGGATTATGTCTCCATCTCTGCATAGTGATTTTGTTTTTCAGGACCCCTTGGCAGAAAGTGTAGAACCCCCCCATGTTTTCCAGTTTCAGACGGTCCGGTCCTTGCTGTGTATGTGTTATTATTTTTTATAGCACCAACATATTACGCAGCACTGTACAAAGCCCATAGTCATGTGACTAGCTGTCCCTCAGAGGAGCTAACACTCTAATGTCCCTACCATAGTAATATGTCATTAATCCTAGATTGTAAGCTCTTCGGGGCAGGGTCCTCTCCTCCTGTGTCTGTATTAGTCTGTCATTTGCAACCCCTATTTAATGTACAGCGCCGCGTAATATGTTGGCGCTATATAAATCCTGTTTAATAATAATAACAATAATAATAATAATGTCTGAGGTCAGTTTTGAGGGGAAGCCATTAACCTAACTGCATGTTTTTGGAATGTGGGAGGAAACCGGAGTACCCGTAGGAATCCTAGACAAACACGGGGAGAACCTACAAACTCCATGCAGATAATGTCCTGGCTGAGATTCCAACCTGGGACCCAGTGCTGCAACCCAAAGTGCTACATATACAGGCTAATTATTCCTTTGTGTGTGGGGTCCCCTAACTCTTCAGTGAAAGGGTTAATATAGGGGTAATATATCAATGCATTAACCCCATCCAGCAGGTGGTGAACCTAAACCGATTGCTTCCTGGTGGCTCCTAACTTCCTTTATGCCAAAAATGGATCCAGATAGCACGTGGGATCAGATTAGGCAGACTTCGGAGTATGTAGACATCCGATTCCCTTTTCCTTGACGCCGGGATTGGACCATAGTTCATTCTCTTCATACACAGGCTGCCAAATGACACAAATTCTTTCATTTAAAAAATATTAAAACAAATCAAACTTATTATCTTCTGATAAAATATTCCCTGTAAATGTACAGCTGTCCAATCACATAATAGGATGTGAAGGCATTGTGCTGCCCCTAGGGGGCACCCTCACACCACCTATCAATGTGTGATTCTATGAATGGCTGAGCCATAGGTTATGGAGTCTCACAGAGGGGGATTCGTATCCCACGCCTTCCATATACAGTCCCTGCATTGGTATCTAGGCCCATATAACGGTCATTCTGCAATCCTACAGGCAGGGCACCTGGACCCAATAAGATAAGCATGTAATATGTCAGTAATATGTCTGTACAGCCCTATCTGAAGTCACCCGCTTGTACAATCACTATCTGTATGGCACATTGCTCATTTAGACAATTGATATGTGCTGAGGATTGGACATAGGTGCAGATAAAACAAAGGATTCTGGGTAATGCTCGGCCTATAAACTGCAGGACAATGAGATGTGCCCCCCCCCCCCTTCTGGGGTCAGTAGAGCGGTAAAGAGAACCCTCCCCACCCTCTGGGGCTATTGTCAGGAAACGTGTATTACCAGCTCTGTATTGTGAAATCTAATCACTATTACAGACTATCCAGATGGTTATTACATGGATGAGAGCCTCCGTCTCTCCATCGTCACATCTGCTGCTGTGTGCCGCCAGTCAGTGAAGGGTTAATATATGGGTAATATGACGATATGTTATCTATACATTACATTCAGGGATTCCTGGTCAGCAAAGGGTTAATATGAGGGTAAAACATTGATATGTTATCTATAGATTACATTCAGGGATTCCTGGTCAGTGAAGGGTTAATATCTGGGTAACACATCGATATGTTATCTATAGATTATATTCCGCTATTCTTGCTGCCCCCCATGCTGTGCTCCCCGATATTAGGGTGTTTGTGGGGGGGGGGGGGAGTATGGTAGTACGTTGTGTATTGCAGTGGGTGGAATAGAGTACGTTTGTAGTTCGCTGAGGCGTTTGGCCGTCTTTATTCTCCCGCTGTCTCGGCAGTGATTAATAGACTCCGCTTGGGAAGTCTGGTCTCTGGGGGGCAGTTAGTGGGGCAGAAAAATTGGTCATTAAAGATCCACTTATCTCCCATTACCTGCCAGCTGGGCCCTCCTGCCCCATCCTGGGACCCCACCCTGGGGTATTCTCATTCCCCCAGGACTGCCCCTCGCTGGTTGGGGTTTGTGTGGATGTACAATGGGACACCATGCATGTGGAGTGCCCACCATGGCTGGCAGTGCCAATCTCATCTCCGTGCCACCGATCGGAGTCCTTGGTATTTATGTGCCTCCATTGCCTGGGATCTGCCCCTGCTGCTCTTGTCCTGGGGAGTGTTTAGGTACAGTTATCTCCGTGGACATGATCCGTCATGGGAGGGGGGCACGGGACACCCCACAATCTCTTGTTTCGGAGTCTCTTCGCCTTTTATAGAGTCGGCCATTTATCATCCGGTGACAGCTCAATGATTGCAGCGCTCTGCTGCCTCTTATCTCTCCGCACACACACAGGAAGGACACAAATCTGTACATCATGTTCTGGATTTATGGGGGGGCTCTGAAGATCTGCCACTGTCTGGGTGCTAGGGGGGTGCATGAGATAAATTTGGGTAACAGAAGGCACTGAGGACGTTTTCCTGCAGAATGAGAATGAAGTTTCTGCTGCCGGGCTTTAGGATGAAATGTCCATGGAATTGTGTAGGGAATGTTTATCTACCTGTCGCCCCCTCACTGTACGGGGACCGCTCGTTGCCCCATCACTATACGGGGGCCAGGATCCTTTCTAGTGGTGACCCCCCAAGTCTGTAACATTCCATGCAGTGCTCACAACTTTTCCTGTATTAGCTGTTTGCTGTATCAATAGAAGGAAGCTGCCATGCAAAGTTTTGTACAGAGATGAAGCTACATACACATCTAACTATCTAGAGAGGGCCAGA
>NC_092861.1:494270-494750 GCF_032062135.1 Pyxicephalus adspersus
CCTGTGTATATCAGTGTGGTCTCCATATAACCCCAGCCCAGGAGCCATTCATACCGGGACCCCTTTCTGTGACCTCATCCCTGTGTATATTATGGTCATCTCCATATAACCCCAGCCCAGGAGACATTCATACCGGGCCCCCAAGGATGACCCTATTCCTGTGTACACACAGCCAGTCTCCATATACCCTCAGCCATGGAGCCATTTATACGGGGACCCTATTCCTGTGTACACACAGCCAGTCTCCATATAACCTCAGCCATGCAGCCAAAAAACTCCATTCTAGCAGTGTCACCCTCTAGGTTTGTATTCACAATGGTGTGTGCGTGTGGGGGGGCGGGGTTCCACCAATGTTTAGCCCAGAATTGGGTAGGTGGTCTCACCCGGCCGTCTATAATGAAGGTGTGCAGATGTCAGGTGATGTTTCTTCTCTTTTTAGGTGGACCCTGTGGTTCGGCTTTACGTGGGCTCTATTAGGGC
>NC_092861.1:495520-549778 GCF_032062135.1 Pyxicephalus adspersus
GTACACCCAGCCAGTCCCCATATAACCCCAGCCCAGGAGCCATCCATATCCGGACCCCATAGGATGACCCTATTCCTGTGGATATCGATGCGGTCATTCATACCGGGACCCCATTCCTTTGTATATAAGTGTCCTCTCCATATAACCCCAGCCCAGGAGCCATCCATATCCGGACCCCATCCCCTGTGTACACCCAGCCAGTCTCCATATAACCCCAGCCAAGGATCCATATCGGGACCCCATAGGATGACCTCATTCCCTGTGTACCTCCAGCCAGTCTCCATATAATCCCAGCCCAGGAGCCATCCATATCGGGACCCCATCCCCTGTGTACACTCAGCCAGTCTCCATATAACCCCAGTCCAGGAGCCATCCATATTGGGACCCCATAGGGTGACCCCATCCCCTGTGTACACTCAGCCAGTCTCTATACAACTCTAGCCCAGGAGCCATCCATATCGGGACCCCATAGGATTACCCCATTTCCTGTGCCATGGAGCCACCATGCTTACTATTGGATTTTTAGGTATGATGCATTACATTTTTGTCGTTCCCTATCCCCCTGTTTAAGCCTATGAAACCTTTGGGGGGCTGAATAAAACCAAAACATTGTAGGACCTAGTCACTGCAATCATGTGACTGATCATTGTTCTCTTTCCATCGTATTTCAGTAATTTCATTGTGACATGCGGTGCTGATCGAAATTTAAAGTTTTGGGACCTCCGGCGGCTGGTGGCTCCAGTAAATGTCTTTAAACGCTTCCAGTGCACGGAGGTCACGTGGCTGCTGCCATATTGCGGAGTGGTGGTGGCACAAGATAACTGCTTTGCTGCGTAAGTATCATCATATGTAGGGGTATACCACTGAAATATATAAATGTTGTATGTGAAGAGCAGCAGGATGACTAGGAGAGGCCAACCCCTGGTCTGAGATGAGCTGGGATCTCTCCAGCCCTGAGCAGTCACCCCCAGAAGAGTTGGTGCCAGCACTTCACCCGCACTGTATAGATGGACCTTCTAACCTCTTTATTCCCCATAGGTTTGGGCTGTGCGGCCTCCATTATGTGGACTCGGGATTCATGGGATACAAGCCATACTTTGCTGCACCGCGCAGGGGGACGGTCTGGGTAAGAAAACCTTTTATTGCCTGGTGAATACTGAAGATTCTGGGTAATGGAAGGTGCTGGTCTCCTCCAATGTCAGCTAAGTGAGATTTACAGAGGGATTGCCCAGTTTTAATCGATACAAAATAAGTACATAAATTATATGCAGTGCATGGAATGAGTCCAGAAAAATCTAACCTGCTGCACTGTATCAAATCAAAGCATAATCAAGTTTAAATATAATCCAGAGGAGATGTGGGATGCCATTTCAAAAAGAAATCACTGGTGGCCATCCTTATGTAGTGAATGATGAGAGTAGGTAACCATTAATGAGACTTCAGGGAGGAGAGCAGGAATGGTAGCTGGAGGAGATGAATTGGCCTACGTACACGCATCAGACGAGAATCTGGCGTGTGTACAGCGCTCATCTAAGTGAAGGGGAGAGAGCACAGCTGGGTGCCACTCTGTCGTTCTCCCCCTTCCCCCCTCTATAGAGCAGAACCACACTTTATATACAGCGCTTGTTAAGTCTTTTGTCTTTCGAAAGGATCATGAAAGATCCTTTCCAACGACAATTTTTGAACTTGTGTACGCAGCCTTACCTGTTTGCTGTAATGAGGGGATCCACGGGCTTTCCCATGATCCTGGTTCACACAGCCAAAAAAAGCATTGGGTCACATGACCTGCAGACGCTCTTCATGTGCTGTAAGATTAATGGTAACACTGGACAGTTACTGGATTGGCTGGATAGAGGTTGGAGATCTAGTATGGAGGACTCCACTAATTGGATGCTCTAGGCAGAGGTTTGTCATATAGTATGGGTGAGACTGCCATACTAATGGGTAGGGCTGAAGTTAGGATATGAAGGGGGGAACAATGACTGGATTGGCTGGGCATAGGTCTGTGATATAATACTCTGCCATACTAATGGATAGAGCTGAGGTTGTGATCTAGTGTGGAGGACTCCACTAATTTGATTGGTTGGTTAGGATATGGTATTGGGGGGGCCAGTGACTGGATTGGCTGGGCAGAGTCGGTGATCTAGTATGGAGGAATCTAGTCTTTGGATGGACTTGGCAGAGGTTTGTCATGTAGTATGGGTGACTCCACCATACTGATGGGTTGGGCAGAGGTTAGGATATGGTAAAAGGGGCAGTGACTGGATTGGCTAGGCAGTGGTCGGTGATCTAGTATGGAGGATTTTACTATTTGGATGGACTAGGCCAGGGGTAGACAAACTCCGGGCTTTAGGCCAGATACAGCCTAGCCAGTTGTCCCTTCCGGCCTAACGCCCCCCTGGTCGATCCGGCCTATTCCTGGCTGGCAGGGGTCGGCAACCCGCGGCTCCAGAGCCCCATGCAACTGTAACACTTTCGCCGCCGGGGTAAAGGGACATTCCCTCTCCTCTGTATGCATTGTGGAGGAGAGGAATTTCCCTTCAGGAGCCATTAGCGCGGTACTTGAGAGACAGTCCGGCCTAGTGTGCCGCCTTCTCCTCCTCCTAAAAGGGCCTAGTAGCCAAAAAAGTTTTATGACCCCTGGACTAGGCAGATGTTTGTGATATAGTATAAAGGGACTCTACCATACTGATGGTTTGGGCAGAAGTTAGGAAATGGTATGGGGGGCAGTGACTGGATTGGCTGGGCAGTAGTTGGTAATCTAATATGGGGTGACTCTGGTAATATGGGGTGACTCTGCTAATTGGTTGGAATTTAATGTGGAGACAGAGTTCTGGGGGGGGCGGGGGGTTTCAGTGATTGGTGATTCTGCTGTTAATGTTGGAAACGGTAGTTGTGATCTTGCAGGAAATATTGTGTCTCTTATATTGAAACCCCAAATCTTCCATCGCCTGATAACAGAGCCTGTTGATCCAGGGACCATCCAATTGCCTCAGAAAATCGGGAAGGAATACTTTTTTACCTCTGTTGGAAATAATTGTACCAGGGATTTTTTGTTTGCCTTCCTCTGGATCATGCCCATAGGGTTTTACCTGGGATGTTTATTGCTCTAGTGGTTGAACTTGATAGACTTATGTCTTTTTTTGTAACCTGACTTGCTATGTAATTACTAATATTGTGTAATTATGGTTTCAGCAGTTTCTTCTCCATGTTTTGCAGAGTGTGTCTGGCTCGGATTGGTTGGGGACGGTCACAGCCGGGGATATTACAGGCGAGGTCATGGCCATCTTGATGCCGTTTCTCAATGTCCAATCTATTAACACCAAACGACCAGCTGACCGCAGATTTGTGAGTATGACCGGAGCCGTTTTATTTCTCTGCACACGTGCAATGTTAGATGTGAGCTCCCATGTAAGCTAGACCCCGTCCATGTAAGATTCCCAGCACCCCTTCCTAGAAGTCGTTGCTCCCACTGGTCATCTCTGCTGTACAATAATTTGTTTCCTGTGGGGGAAGACAAAGCTTTCACGGTTTTAGTCATCTGTTCAGATCTGATACGGATTACAGGAATACTTGTTACAGGAATATTATGGGAAATAGATTTGTGACAATGACCTATTAGGATACTAGTGGTCATTATGGTGGAAATGACTAATTCCGAGACATGTAATCTTTTTCTGCAATAATGTTCCAGGCTGATGATCTTTTCATGTCTCTGTTCTACATGCAGCCCATATATAAAGCCAATTTCCTGTCCACGGCTCCTCATGTGGACGGTGACATCCAGAGCCTGTCTGGTGGGACTCTCCCCAAGAACACAGAATACCAGCACTTTAAGCCAAAGTCCTTCCGAGCAGCAGCCAGCCGCGCTGCCCTCCTTTTCCAGGACACAGACCTGGTAAGACTTTACAGACCCCCTATAAACACAAAATTCTCAGAGTGGATTGGAATATTAGAATAATCCCTGGTGATCCTGCCATGGGGGTCCTTGTTCGTTCACTTTTTGGTATGGGGTGACAAGGCAGGAGAAGAATTAGGACAACATATGGCAAGCATGGCCCACTGTTGTCACCATCAGGAAACCCACCCTTAGAAGTGTCATGCAGCCCCCACCGAAGTGCATGTAGACAATAGCTGCAGCAGATATAAATGGCACCCAGTTTCATGTAGATTTATTCAAATATCTGAATCATCTGACAAAGTCTACACATTCCTTGGTCTTGCTGGGAGTTGTAGTTTCAGATTTCTCCCCCTCCAGTCTCCCCTGGATGGTGTCCCCAATATACATATTTCAATATATACATAGAGCTGTAAAGTCACATTGATATTCCATGCGCTGATAGCAGTGTGCTATGGGCCCCTCCCCTCGCTGTGTCGCAGTATGCGGTGGGGGCTGCAACTATTGCTGCCTGCTCAGTGTGCTGCTCGATGATGGGGAATCCACCCCCCACCTCCAGGGGTACTGAGCTGAAAGAGAGGAGACGCATCCACCATATAGAGCTTCCCTGCCTCTTCCCTCGTCTGGGGTATCACCTTCTCATACTGTGCACTCTGAACAATTGATGATGGATAGATTTCCCTGCAATTCTCATACCTCCAATATTGGAGTGGGGTGTACACAGCTCTGGGGATTCCAGTCTCTGTGTACTAATCACTGTAGATGGCACACACCTGTAATGTTTTCACTACTCAAATAATGATTCCCCGGAGGCTGTGCACTGTATACATTACACATTTACACCTGGAGGAGGGACTGATGATAGATGAGGGAGGAGCTTGGTGGTGATAGGACCGCCCTAAAGGATCCCTCTTCATGGAGCATGACATCATGGTGACTCCGAATTCATCTCCTCTTACTGATACTAATTACCAGACCATGCACTGAAAAGAGACCAGAACACACCAGGAAAACGCCCCCTGGGGTGTAAAAGTGTGTGTTTATATATGTAATACACCCGCAGACTACAGGGAGCCTTATACCACCTACTTTGTGTATTTAAAGGTCCCTAGCATCTGTATACTGAGAGACACAACCCGCAGGAAGCTCAGTACCACCTACCTCTATGTGTACTCTGAGGTCCCTGCTGTCAGTATACTAGGAACAGACTGCAGGAAGCTCTGTATCACCTAACTTTGAACTCACTGGTGTCCGTATACCAGGGCAAAGCCCACAAGAAGCTCCATACCATCTACTTTGTGTACTCCGAGGTCCCTAGCGTCTATATACTGAGACACACACACCACAGGAGGTTTAGTGCCACCTACCCTTGCCCTCAGTACCCTCATGCCCCCAGTGTCTGCATATTGGCACACAGACTGATGTGTTCTCTGCGGTCCCAAGTGTTTGTATATTAGGACACAGACCACAGGAAGCTCCATACCACCTACCTATGTCTGTACTCCCTGTATTTTAAATGGAGTTGTGTAGATTACAGTGGAACTACACGCAAATTGTTTTTCTTTTTGATGCTCTACGACCCATTTTAGTCATTTTCTCTCTACTTTTCTTATGAATGCCTACTTACCTCTCCTCCTCTCCGCAGAGAGACTTCCATCGCATTACAAGCAGGGAGCCCACCAAGAGGATGCGAGCTAATGAGACGAAGGGAGATGTAAACATGGAGCGGGTCCAACTGGAGTCCATACACAAGGTGAGGACTTATACCTGTGTGGGTATAGGGGGAGTGCCAATTGCTCTGGACCTCCCATCGCTTACCTTTATACACCGTGCCCCAAGTTATCCTCACAATTTGCAGTCCAATGGATAAGAATGCATCTGAACTGAAGAGTCCATGAAGGTTAGACTTTTACTCGGCAGATCTGCAGAAAGTTATCCATCCTTATGTGTCACTGACTTAGCACTGAGATGGGCCAGGGTGGAAGGGGTTATGCTGGGCTGGCCTGCATTGTGGTGATGATGGTAAGCTGATCCCTGGAGGGATTTTTGCCTTGTCCCCGAGGGACACAAACACTAAAATAAAACATTCTGGATGGATCTCCCCTAAAACAATCCAGCATGCAGAATTAGGATCGGTGTGTTAATGATTGATGGATGCTATTGAGGACAATGTGGCTGGGATGTACTGGGGGAGGGGAATCATGGAGGTGCAAACGGATCCCCATCTGCAGAAATGATGCAGAACTCCTCTGTTAGTGATTTCTGCCTGCAGTGCTGAGAGTTAATGATGCGTGAAATGAGAACTCAGCGCCACTCTCTTCTCTCTACGTGGTTCTGTCTGCGCCAATAAACTATTTTCTGTCAGAGACCAGGAATTGATCTGCTGGTGTTGGGGGGAACTCCACTGTGTCACATTGTCACTGACCTTTTCTGTCCTTTTCCAGGTTCGGTTCAGCCCCAATTTAGACACATACACATGGATGGTTTCAGCGGGTCATTCTGGCCTCATTCGGGTCCACTGTGTCCGCGGCCTGTTATCTTCTTTCGGGCAGAAGATGATCCAGGAGAAGTCGGCTCATTTCCAGGCCACAAATCACACAAACCAGAGTGACTGTAATCCTGAGGGCCCGGTATAGCACTGATGGGTACACTACCCATCTGTAGATCCCTCAGGACAGCAAGCGCCAAGACAAGGTCCGCCCCACAGAGATTTGTATGTGTTCTTGTTTTTATTCCTTTTTAATGTTGAATTTTATACCCCCCCAACCCTTCCTGGCGGCACTTATATACCTCGACCCTTCCAGATTTAGGAGGGCCAGAGGTCAGGGGTCACATAAACCCCCATCCCCCCAGTCTGGACGTTTTGAGGATTTGTTTTCAGCTCCATTTCATCCAATGAGAGGATGACAAAAGTTCTCTCTCCACGATGAGCGGCCAGACATAGGAATTGTGGGGGAGGGTAAGCAGGCCACGTCTGTCGTGGATTTACCTGATTGTACATATCGCTCATATTGAGCTGCTTTACAAGGTGAATTTCTGGTTCTTTATTAAAAACTTGCTTTTTACACCAGAATCTGTCTGATTTTAATGGAAGTGTCCATGTATTCCGCCATTTGTGTTCTGATCATCCAAAATAGGCCATGGACACATCACAGATCAAAGAAAGGTTTGTTGGGTAAGGGGGTCTTTACCCCGGAAAGATTTCCACCATATTCCAGGCTCCAGAAAGGAAACCCGCTGACCCCTGAAGAACAAGCAGGTTCCACTGCAGAGATCCTGTCAATAGACCAATTCTCCCCATCAGATTATAAAGAGACTAATCAAACATTACAGCCCTAATATTGTGCATGGCCTCCTCCAGACCTCAACTCCACAAAACCTCGGAGGGTGCCCTGTGGAATCCGGTACTAAGACATTGGTAGTAGATCCTTGAAATGACCCAATTTTCTGTGCTTTATGTGCAATGTTTTGTGTCTCTTTACATATGAATCGTGCTGTGTGCGCTGCCTGTAGCACAATGATTGTGCCCATGCATTTTAATCAGAAATCCCAACCTGAATGTGTCCTGGTGCTGTATTGCAGGGCCATTTATCTGCCCTCAATGCCAATACTCGTCATTTTTGCACTTGAACAAAATACTTTTATTATATTTAACAGACTGAAAAAGAAGCTAATTTTTGGGGTTCACATACACTTGGACCCTTTCACGGTCATCACCCTACCTTTTGCAGCATTCTATCGGCACTATAGCAGCCAAGAAGTTGTTTTCCTGAACGTCTTTTTAAACAGCCCAAGTATGTCTACATGCTGACTTTCCATAGATTGGGGAGAATTGGTGGGAGGCAGCCCATTTATCTCTACACGCTGACGTTCCATGGTTTTGGGGGGAATAGTTTTGTGGGAGGCAGCCCAGTAATATCTACATGCTGACATTTCATGGATTGGCAGGGTTTAGCAGGAGCCAGCCTATTTATGTCTACATGGCGACGTTCCATGGATTGGGGAGCATTGGAGGGAGGCAACCCATTTAGATCTACATGGTGACGTTCTCTAGGTTGGCGAGAATTGTAGGGTGGCAGCCCATTTATGTCTACATGCTGACATTGCATGGATTAGAGATAGGCAGCCTATTTATGTCTACTTGATGACGTTCCATGGATTGGGGGGAGGATTGTAGGGAGGCAGCCCATTTATATCTACATGGTGACTTTCCATGGATTTAGAGGGATTGGAGGGAGGTAGCCCATTTATGTCTACATGCTGAAGTTCCATGGATTGGGGGGTAATGGACAGAGGCAGTCCATTTATGTCTACATGGTGACTTTCCATGGATTTAGAGGGATTGGAGGGGGGCAGCCCATTTATCTCTACATAGTGATGTTCTATATATTGGGGTGCATTGGCAAGAGGCAGCCCAGTTCTGTCTACATGCCGACATTCCATGGTTTGGTTTGGCAGGAGCAGCCTGTTTTCGGGATACAGCCCGTCTTCAGTTGCCTTCCTTCGGTGTTAGGACCACAGGTTGTCAATGAGATACAGATAATTTGATTCCTATGCAAATTGCACTAATTTGGGAAGTTATATTGCAAAGTTTTATTGGTTCAATTTAATTTCAGTGCAATTTGCATGTAATTAGCACAAAATAGAATTTTCTGCATCTCATAGACTACCTGTAGTTAGAATATGTTGTATGGGGTAGCTCTTGTTTCTTCCCCCAGTACCATCACACACCATGCTCAGCTCTTTTTATCATTTTTTTTTATTGTAGAAAAGCATTTTGTACAGCACAAAAATCTGGATACAAAGATACAGTCACAATGTGACGAGACAACAGTGTCACAAACACCATCTATACAACCAGCGAGGAGCGACATGAAAGCGGCCCTGTCCAGTGTACGGGGAACATGGTGGGAGCAGACACTGGGTGCCTGCACAGCGAAGTGCTGTCCTCAGAATTCAAAACTTAGTGTACCTGTCCTCAAACATGGAAGTGTTCCTTGAGCCCTCCCTGACCTCTGAAGGAACTAATGTTAGGACGTCTTTTAACATTGAAGAGTCATTTCTCCAGAGTAAAGGGACTTTAGGATTAAATACTTCCATTTCCTTGACTTGGGCCTAGGTTCACTTTCAGAGAAACCTGTCAGCCATTTTCTGAACTGCTTCCTGAGATCACTTCCTGCAGACCTAAGCCTCCTCTACCACCATCCATCTGTCCAATCAGAGCATAGGCATTGTCTGCCCTGGCACTGTCATAGGAATGGCGGGTGCCAGTTATGGGTTGGTCCCTTAGCTTCAATCCATGGTATACTAGACCCAAATCTTTATGTGCGATCTCGTTCAGCAAACTGCCACAGCAAACAACCCATTTCTACCCCCACCAGTGGCATACACGGAGAAGGGGGGAGGATTCATGTTGTATGTAGCTCCACCAGTACATGAACATAAATAGACATTACACACGCACACGCTGTGATATACACAGACAACAACTACACAATCTTCACATCGAAGCCACATTGTGTGCCGCCAGAATCGCACATTACCCAGTCCTGCTGGGCCAACCACTTTTTGTGCAGAATCTACAGTGTGTCCCAATGCTTTGGTGATATCGGGTCACAAGGTGGCAAATTGGATTTCTGGAACCCCTCTGGGATTAATTCTATATTAGTTCTATGTTGCTTATTCATGTACAGTGTTCTCCCCAGCCCCTTTTATCCCGGCACCTTTCAGTAGCCACCCGGCTGTTTTTGGATGGTTACTGAAGAGTTGGGTCACAATACAAGGTCTGCCACCTGCCTACACTTTCTTCTCACCGGGATCAAAAATTTCTGGTTTGAGCACTATGTATATTAATACATTTATATTCCAAGCAGACAATTGATCTTTATCTAAAGATAGGAGCTCACACAACTCATCCTGGGGAAGATGTGTTTTCTGGCAAAGTGTTGATGTAACTCCCGATTGTAATAGGTGTATGGGATAGGTCTTCTTTTTAGTACTTCATTTCGAGCAATTCACTTAGCAAGAATTGATGAGAAATTCCCCCAATTGAGGGGTGGTAATACCCCGACAGAGGCGCCCAACCCTTCTTGCTCTATAGTAGGGCTTTAAAAAGTAACACTTCACAATTAGGGTATCAGCCTTCACACAACTGCGGGCGAACGGTTCATGTGACATTTGTTCATGCAGGGTGTGGATTCTGGTGGCACGTAGGGTAGATCCTGGCTTTGTGAACATTATCATCACAACACTAAAACATCCCAGACTGCCAGCAAAGAGGTGACCATCATCATCCTGTCCCAGGATCACATCCACCATCCTTTCAGTAGATTACCTCTATTCCGGCTTCATGTCACAGACTCAGTGATCCCACCTAAAGACCAGCCTGGTTCTTCTGTTGGTTGATTGCCAAGTCATGAGGTTCAAGCTGGTCAAGAAGGGGCCACATCATTGCTGGCGGTTTGGCCAGATACAAACATTTAAGACACACAGGTTAAAGCTCTCACATCACAGGACAAAATAAACTGCACAATGTCCAACCAAGGTGGATGCTCACGTTATGGGGTTGGTGATGGTGCATCACGCTTCACTTTGGAATGTTGACAGAACGCTGCATAGGTGGCAGAATGGTGGAACCAGAGATATGGGTGGAGAATTATTGGTCAGCCGTGCCATGGGTAGAAAGGCCAGTAATATAACGGGAAATGCCTATTATGAATCTACTTCATGATACCAATGTTCCATGATGTCTAATATGACAAATGAGCAAGTAGAAAAACCAAACCTTCAAAACGTTGTGATAAAATATTCACAGATATCTAAAACCAGTCATGGTTTGCACTGTGTATGGGCTGGCACAGGAACATGATCTTCAGTTACCATCAAGTCATACGTGGTGGTAAAACAATGTTCATGAAAATCCAACCAGCCCAGTTTGTAACAACTGTTAGCGCAACCCTCTCCTTGCTCCTTACTGCCCCCATGCCACCTTGGAGACTTGCCAAACTTGTCTTCATGGTAGCTTATGGCAATGGTTATAAATGAGGGCAGAACATTCACTGAATTAAAGGTCTTCCTAGCAACACTGAAACTCATTCACCCTTCCAATAACACCCAGAACCAGTCACCTAGGCAATGTGCCACTTGTCAGACGTTTTGGGTTGCCATCTTTGTTGCATCTGCTACATTAGACCTTGTCCAATGCTGACAAAGACACACATGTACAAGATGACCCCCCTTCCTTTGGAAGAAAGTCCCAAAATAATGTCCTGTGCAATGCGGGGGAGCTGTTTTGGCAGCTGGATGTCTGAGAGGTGAACATATCTTCATGAATGTAATGTATTTCTAGTAATAGCTACTACCTGATCTTTAATGTCCTGTCCAATGCCATACAGTCAACTCTCCCTCATGGTGAAAGCATGGCCTAGGAGGAGAATGTGGGTTTGGTGTGTGGGTCTCAGTTGGAATGGGATAGGCAGACAAGTGATGAATGATCTGACCCTGCCCCTCTGTCTGGTTCCTCCCATTCTCTGGTTCCACTCAGGATGATGGGTGGTAAATTTTGGGAAAGGCTTTCTGGTCATCCTGTTGGGTCCTGGCATTGTGGACACACTGCCATGTCTTCTATATATCTTTCTACCTGGATTGTGCTGATGAAGACCTCAAACTTTGTCTGTAGTAGCTCAGTTGCCTCTTTCAGGACAGTATCGGCGTCGCAACTCTCATCTGATAATATAAACATAACGAGACACATCATTTAGAACCTTCTACACCAAGAGATTCAGCTTTTAACTTTTTATTTTAGTGGCTAACCTAATGTTTTTACCCACTTACAACTTAGAGGTCTTTTTCATCCCACTTTAACCCAAAATTGAACTAAATGTCAGATCTTTGGGGTGTGATTTGTAAAACAATAATTACTAACAACTCCAATAGGTTTTACAAACACTTGGCTGTTACATCTATTTCTTGTTTCAGGAAATTCAATCATTAGTGAATCAGGGATGATATCAGTGAAAACTGTCCTGTGTGTACAAGGCCTTACCCATTGCACTTATGTCCCATGAGATGTCTATATGGTTATTTTTTATCATAGATTTTATGAGATGGGAACATTCTTTTCAGAGTTCCTCTACTGATAGGACTGAGATAAACTTTCCTAAATTATTTGAATGTGACCTGCAGGGGGGGATCGATCGTAATGACGTGTTATAAAGATTGGGAAGCATTACTGAATTATAAACTATTGTGAGGTGATAATGTGTGACTGATAAAGACATCCATACACTCAAATATCTGAGTTGTATGAAATTACGGAAAGTAACACCATGATACACACTGACCTAAACTCTCCCTCTGAGTCTTTAGATAACCAATTAAAGCTGACACTTCCCTAAGGACAAGAAGTAGGATAACATTCCATTACATATTTGAAATCAATAATTCTTTATTCCTCGGGTGGAAATAACTCTGGGACTGACAGAAGACACTCAATGGAAGGGAGAGACATGTAATGGACAGATGATGCTTAATGGATGAGGAAGACAATCAGTTGGCAAAGAAGACACACAATAGGAGCAGGAGACTTGTATTGGAAAGAGAAGATGCTCAATAGGTGGAGAGGAGACTCAATGGAAGGAAGAGACATGTAATGGACAGAGAAGGTGCTTAATGGATTAGGAAGACACTCAATGGATAGAGAAGACACATAATGTAAGAAGAAAACATGTAATGGACAGAGAAGACACATAATGTAAGAAGAAAACATGTAATGGACAGAGAAGACACCCAATGGATGGAGAAAAGACTCAATGGATGGAGAAGACGTTCAATGAACAGAGAAGACACTCAATGGACAGAAAAGACACTCAATGGATGGAGAAGACACTCCATGGACAGAGAAGACACCCAATGGATGGAGAGGAGACTCAATGGATGTAGAAGACGCTCAATGAACAAAAAAGACACTCAATGGAGAAGACACTTCATGGACAGGAAAGACACCCAATGGATGGAGAAGACACTTCATGGACAGAGAAGACACCCAATAGATGGAGAAGAGACTCGATGAACGGAGAAGACACTGAATGGACAAAAAAGACACTCGATGGAGAAGACACTCCATGGACAGGAAAGACACCCAATGGATGGAGAAGACACTCCATGAACAGAGAAGACACCCAATAGATGGAGAAGAGACTCAATGAACGGAGAAGACACTGAATGGACAAAAAAGACACTCGATGGACAGAAAAGACACTCCATGGACGGAGAAGACACGCAATGAATGGAGAAGAGACTCAATGGATAGAGAAGACACAGAATGTTAGAAGAACATGTAATGGACAGAGAAGTTACCCAATGGATGGAGAAGACACCTATTGGATGGAGAAGATGCTCAATGGACGTAGAAGACATTCACTTAATGCAAGAAGGAGACACTCAATTGGCAAATAAGACATGCAAAGGAATGAGGAAACAAGTAAAGGCATAGAGGATGTCTGAGAGTCCTTCATTTGGGGTGGGGAAATAGCAGATAATGATCTATTTCCTCCTCCCCTGGGGGCCAATGTTAGTTCTTGAGGTACTTCTGGATCCCCCTGGTCAGTTCATTGAAAATCCCTGCCAGTCTTTCTATGAGCTGGACAGGGTCAGTGGAGGGTTGTACCATGTCAGCCATCAATGTACATAGATAGGTTAAAGTGAACATTTTATTAGTCAGCTTGTTTATACCATTTGACTTCTGTCCCCATCCCTGACTGCATTGTGTATAATATTGTAACTTTCAGACTTACCAATAGCCAGATGTACAGACACCACATTCTGGCTGAGGGTGAGAGCCCAGAGCCGCAGGCAATGCACCGATCGCACGCCCTGCACCGTCAGGAGAACTTCCTTCACTGAGTTATAGGCGATGCTGCGAGGTGAACCTAAAGACATAACATTCACCCTTCATGAAAATGCAGCTCCTCACCTGCTCTTCCATCACTATTCCATGATATGCTCCAATCACATATCATCCCTCCATCTCGCTATGGTAATTGGCACTTGGCCAGTGCCCCCCCACAATGGCATGAATCTAAACCCAAGAAGAACAATGTCGCCTTCACCCATCCTTAAATCTGGCAGTTTTTTTCTTTTTATTCCATTGTTTTCACCTGGTGATCCTACCAGGAACACACTTTTTGCCCTAGGATGACATCACTCACGCACTGACTGTAATGTAGCTATGGAGGAGCATCGTTAAAACCCGAAACTGTTCTACAGACACTTTATTGGGCACTGGGGACCTTCCTGTACTTTATGGTGGTAACATACATAAAATATACAACCGGCTCCACAATATATTACAGGACAGACCCAAGATATCTGGTACTGCCGAAGTCATGGGCTCTGGCACCTGGTCTGCAGGGCCCTAAGTCTGAGGAACCCAGTGATGAGGGTTCTGATATACAATGAAGACCCATTCTAATACTTTGTATCTGATCCCCCACCCCCCATATAACTATCTTCATGTTGATCCTCCACTTCCCATCCCATGGCACAACCCTTAACACAATATTCTTCATTTTGATCCACCTTTTCCCCTCCCTATGACCTCCCCCACTCCTCCCCCATGAACTTACCTTCCATCAGTACCCAGAAGACATCCCGTAAGATGGTGATGGTGGTGGCCAGAACAAAGATAGAAAAGAGGAAGGTGCACACAGGGTCAGCAATCTTGTACTGCGGCTGGAGACATAGGACACAATGCAATGTATTATTGGTCAGTGTGTACAGGGACTGAGGAACAAACAACCATAAATGTGTCCGCATAGGCCCCTGTCTTCCAGGTCCTACCATGGGTATGTGGAGAAACATTGGCCCACCATGTGTTTGTTAGTCTGGTATCATCATTTGGCCCCAGCCATGTCAATTTTAGTATAACTCTTGGTTGTTTGATACAAGAGGGAGCCCCAGAAAAATGTGCAGATCCATAGTGGGCCAGCACAGGCATACTCTCTCTAATCTCTTTAATGCCCCATCCCTTGACCTTCCCTGGCCCCTACTGCAACATTGCTGGGAGTCATAGTGCAAGTTCCATGGCAGGTGGTGACACACCTTATACAGACCCAGTGAATGGCTGCTGGGTCACATGTAGCAGAGCTCTGATTGGCAGCATAGGAGACCAATGGACCATAGGAGAGTCTGCTGCTGTTCAGTAACACTTACAGGTCTTGTCCCTCCCCCAGCATGTGCCCATTGTGTCCCTATTTAGAATATTACTTCACTTCCTGTGCTGACTGGATGTGAGTGAAAACCTCTCTACAGTGGTCAATCAGTTGTCACTAACGTCAATCAAATTAACAAAAGATCAAAGTCTTCCTAATTCGATCCAAAGTTTGGCCTTTAGGGCCCTAATATTACTAATCAATAATTCACTGATATACTTGTACATAAAGCTGAAGGGAAGATAATGTGACAACATGCTGTATTGCGTGAATCATGACCATGTTCTGGGTGGCAAAGAACCGTAACCATGTTCTGGTTCATACAAGACCATGACCATATTCTTGATGACACTGGAACATATCTGGGTGACTAAGGACCATGTTTTAATTGACATGGGCTCATGTTCTGGGTGACAAGGGACCGTAGCCATTTTCTGGATGACATAGGGATATGACCATGTTCTGGTTTCAAAACACAGAAGAAGACGGGTAGGTGAGGTTGAAGCGTTGGGTTTTGAGCGCTCTTTTAAATGAGCAGAAAGTAGGAACAAGCCGAATAGGAAGAGGAAGACCATTTCAGGGAGTTGGGGCAGCTCTAGAAGAGTATTTGAGTTGTGGGTGTAATGAGGTTATGAGTGAGGAAGTCATTAGTAGGTCATTGGAGGAGCAGAGAGAGCGGCAGGGGGAGTATTTTTTTACCAGGTCAGAAATGTAAGTGGGACAATAACTGTGGAGGGATTTGAAGGCAAAGCACAGGAGCATGGGCAGCAGAAGAGTAGTGGTGGGAAGGATGTGTATGGGGTAGGTAGGTGGGTAGGCTGTGTATGGGGTAGGTAGGTGGGCAGGCTGTGTATGGGGTAGGTAGGTAGATGGGAAGGCTGTGTATGGGGTAGGTAGGTGGGCAGGCTGTGTATGGGGTAGGTAGGTGGGGAGGATGTGTATGGGGTAAGTAGGTGGGTAGGCTGTGTTTGGGGTAGGTAGGTGGGAAGGATGAATGAGTCTGACTACAGCATTCAAAATAGATTGTAGAGGAGAGAGTCGGGTTAGTGGAATACCAGAGAGGAGGAGGTTACAGTAGTCCAGATGGGAGATAAGAGCGTGTACAAGGAGTTTGGTGGTCTCTGGGGACAGGTAGGGGCAGATTTTGGAGATGTTGCGTAGGTGAAAGTTACAGGACCTGGAAATGTTCTGAATATGGGGGGTAAATGAGAGGGCAGAATGGAAGGTGACACCAAGACAACGTGCCTGAGGGGAGGGCCGAATAACAATATTGTTAACAGTTCTGGGCTACATGGGGCCATGACCATGTTATGGGTTACATGCAGTTATGACCTTGTTTTAGGTGATGAGGGACCATGACCATATTATGGGTGACATTTATTTATGGCTGCCTCTGGCATACTACACATTGCAGGTTGCCCTGCCTGGCAGACTGAAGCACAGACTGGAACATTCTGCAGATAGCAGCCCATCCTCAAAACTATGACCATGTTCTTGGTGATATGGGATCATAATCATGTTCAGGGTGGCATGGGGCCATGACCATGTTCTGAATGACACAGGACTAAGACCATTATTTTAGATGACACGGGACTGTGACCATGTTTTAGGTGACACAGGGTCATAACCATTTTCTGGGTGACATGGGGCCATTACCATGTTCTGGTTGACATAAAGCTATGACTATGTTCTAGGTGACGTGGTACCATGACCTTGTTCTGGGTGACATGGGGCCATGACCTTGTACTGGGTGATATGTGGCCATTACCATGTTCTCGGTGACAGGTGGTAATGACTATGTTCTGGGTGACATGGGGCCATTACCATGTTCTGGGTGACAGGTGGTCATGACAATATTCTGGGTGACATGGGGCCATGACCTTGTTCTGGGTGATATGTGGCCATTATCATGTTCTGGGTGACATGGGGCCATGACCTTGTTCTGGGTGATATGGAGTTTTATCCTTGTTGGGTGATGAAGGACCATGACCATGTCACTGCTGGGTAACATGAATCTATGGCTGCCTCTGGCATACTGCACATTGCTGGTTGTCCTGCCTAGCAGACTGAAGCACAGAGTGGAACTTTCTGCAGATGGCAGCCCATCCCGTGTAGATCTCTCTCCCTCCAGCTCGTCTGCATTTCCACTAATTTACTCCTCTCACCTTCCCTGATAGATCTTATTTCATGTATAAAAGACTCAACATCTCTAACAAGCAATTATATGATGTGAAAAGGGAGAGCAGACACACTTTGTCTAGGAGCTTCACTGAGTTACCGCCAGGTATCTGGATATCAATCTCCCTCCTTGTCCCCTGTGGCCCCTCCAAGCTTCTCACATGACCTCAATAAGAACTTTGGTATCTCCCATATAAAAGTTACCATTAAGAGGGTCACACTAATCCAGCCATCACCCTTCACTCACCTTAAAGTAGATAATAATGGCGGCCACCATCACCCCAATACTCTGCAGGAGGTCTCCCAGCACGTGGATGAAGGCCGCCCTGACACTTGTATTGCCATGAGGTCCCATGTGTAGGGGGAGGCCACTGGTAGGACTGTCTCCGATCTTCTCATAACCAGAGCCATGGCTATGTCCATGGAAGGTGGTGGACTGGTGAAGGATGTAGGCCATGCTGGAGAACAAGGAGAACCATGGTCATTATTGAGGACTCTCACATGCATTTCCACCTTCCATGTGCCTGAGTTACCAGGTCCTGGTCCTGACATTTCGGACTGTGGAGGTAGTCCAGGTGACCATAAATCAGATACAGATCTTGACATTCAGCTTGCTCTCTGTCTTTTTACCGACAGTTCCTAACCACATACAGTCATAGCCATTTCTTAGGGCAGGTTTCCTGATAGTGGCAACAATATACAATGTCTGCATCTAATTGTAAAACTGTCACCCCACTTCATTGGAAGCCTGTGTGACAGGGTGACAACTCAGAAGCACAATTAGGACAGAGACAGTCACCTTATAACAGGAAGTGACTGAACAGGGACCTTCATGAAAGGATCATCAGGGATTGTTGCGGGATCATCAGTTTAATTGTTTATCACTCACATGATGTTGACGATGACAGCACAGCCAGAAGTGATGAGCATGACGTGTCCATCAATGTCATAATCATTGTTGATGATCCGAGCAGCAGCCAGGTACACCAAAACCCCAGTCACAATCCAGATGGAGAAGACCGATGCCAGAGCCCCCAGGATCTCTACATCAATGGAGATATCACCGTTGTGAGAACTGGTCACACAGAGAATAATGACATACTGTACAATGTGCCATATCTACCACCTGTCCCTCAACCTTCTCCCGACATTCATCCAAACCATCTCTAGCCAGATATCATTCCATAAAGTTTGTGAGAATGTGTTTTCCACTTACCAGACCGGTGCCAACCAAAGGTCATATTTTTGGTTGGTGGTCGTGTTGAGATCCACAAGGAGAAGATACTGACACACATACTTCCCAGGTCAGTGAGGAGATGAGCCGCATCTGTCATGATAGCCAAGCTATGGGCAAGGTAACCCCCTAAAAGAACACAGAAGGTCCATAGGATGTACATTGTCCTACTGACACAAATATCTACAACTCCATTACAAGTTACCTGCCACCTCCCCAATCATGAAGATGAAGCACACAACACACGCAAAGTACAACTTCTTTCGGGCATGAAGCTTCTGCTGGCAGTCTGATGGCAAACATGTGCCATGGCAGTGTTGGGACACCGGTCTCTCCATCTCAATGGACACAGCTGAGCCGCCATTTTGAAATGGCAAACCTGGGAAGAGGTCCTTGGTTCCTGAGAAGAGACTGGGATACAAATAAATTAATGTGAATGAAAAGCCAACTTATGGGACCCCCATATCAATTAATTCCATGGAAAAGAAGCAGTATATTATGACATTCAACCAATATCATGACATTCAACCAATCCTGGACCAGCTGCAGAAATGTGGACATCAGAGGTTGTTGTATATGATAATCCGAATCTTCTTCCATGATTTATGTCTGGGTATAGGGGAACAATGGTGCTCCAATAGTTTACATATTCTATAGGAAGAGTTGTCAAAAACATCAACTAACAAGTCTTCTGAGGTCAAAGATATTGTTGGTCTGGGGAGCAAAGTTTAGACAATTTACATTTTTTTAAAGACTGCAAAATTAAAAAATATCATCAACCTATAATAGGGTGATGAAAGGATAAAATGGGGGGTGTGTAGGGTGATAGAAGGAAAAAATGGGGTGTGTACGGTGATGGAAGGATAAAATGGAGGTGTTTAGGGTGATAGAAGGAAAAAATGGGGGTGTGTAGAGTGATGGAAGGATAAATAGAGGGCGTGTAGGATCATGGAAAAATAAAATAGGGTTGTGTAGGGTGATGGGCGAATAAAATAGGGGCGTGTAGGGTGATGGAAAGATAAAATGGGGGCATATAGGTGATAAAGGAGAGTTATGGTAAGTTGGTGGAGCGATGGAGAACTGATATGGTGTGTATTGAGTGATAGAAGGAGTATTAGGGAGTGTGTGGGATAAGGTAGGAGAAATATGGGGTGTGTAGGGTAATATAGGTTAACCATGGAATGTGTGGCGTGTTGTAGGAGGAATATGGGGTGTGTGGCTCACTCAGTTTGGCAGTGTCTGGTGCTCTACAGATATGAAGTTTAAAGTTTTTACAACTTCTTGTAGTGTCCTTGAAGAAGCCTGATGGCGAAACGCGTTAGGTCAGGCTGTGGATTCCCTGCAGTCAGAGCGGTTAGGCTGTGGATTCCCTGCAGTCAGAGTGGTCAGTCTTTGGATTCCCTGTGGTGAGGCTGTGGATTCTCTGTGGTGAGGCTGCGGATTCCTTGCAGTCAGAGCGGTCAGTCTGTGGTTTCCTTGCAGTCAGAGCGGTCAGGCTGTGGATTAATTGCAGTCAGAGCACTCAGGCTGTGGATTCCCTGCAGTCAGAGCACTCAGGCTGTGGATTCCCTGTGGTCAGGCTGTGGATTACCTACAGTCAGAGCGGTCAGGCTTTGGATTCCCTGTGGTCAGGTTGTGGATTCCCTGTGGTCAGGCTGCGGATTCCTTGCAGTCAGAGCAGTCAGGCTGTGGATTCATTGCAGTCAGAGCAGTCAGGATGTGGATTCCCTGTGGTCAGGCTTTGGATTCCCTTTGGTCAGGCTGTGGATTCCCTGCAGTCAGAGCAGTTAGGCTGTGGTTTTTCTGTGGTCAAGCTGTGGATTCCCTGTGGTCAGGCTGTGGATTCCCTGCAATCAGAGCGGTCAGGCTGTGGATTCATTGCAGTCAGAGCAGTCAGGATGGGGATTCCCTGTGGTCAGGCTGTGGATTTCCTGTGGTCAGGCTGTGGATTCCCTGTAGTCAGAGCGGTCAGGCTGTGGATTCCCTGTGGTCAGGCTGTGCATTCCCTGCAGTCAGAGCGGTTAGGCTGTGGATTCCCTGTGGTCAGGCTGTGGATTCCCTGTGGTCAGGCTGTGGATTCCCTGCAATCAGAGCGGTCAGGCTTTGGATTCCCTTTGGTCAGGCTGTGGATTCCCTGCAGTCAGAGCAGTTAGGCTGTGGTTTTTCTGTGGTCAGGCTGTGGATTCATTTGCAGTGAGAGCGGTCAGGCTGTGGATTGCCTGTGGTCAGGCTGCGGATTCCTTGCAGTCAGAGCAGTCAGGCTGTGGATTCATTACAATCAGAGCAGTCAGGCTGTGGATTCCCTGTGGTGAGGCTGTGGATTCCCTGCGGTAAGAGCACTCAGGCTGTGGATTCCCTATGGTCAGTCTGTTGATTCCTTGCAGTCAGAGTGGTCAGGCTGTGGATTCCCTGCAGTCAGGCTGTGGATTCATTTGCAGTCAGAGTGGTCAGGCTGTGGATTCCCTGTGGTCAGGCTGTGGATTCTTTGCAGTCAGAGCTGTCAGGCTGTGGATTCCCTGTGGTCAGGCTGTTGATTCCCTGTGGTCAGGCTGTGGATTCCTTGCAGTCAGAGCAGTCAGGCTGTGGATTCATTGCAGTCAGAGCAGTCAGGATGTGGATTCCCTGTTGTCAGGCTGTGGATTCCCTGCAGTCAGAGCGGTCAGGCTGTAGATTTCCTGTGGTCAGGCTGTGGATTCCTCACACGCACGGATACAAGACTTTTCTAGAGCTGCCCCGACTCTCTGGAATGGCCTCCTCATCCTATTCGGCTTGCTCCTACTTTCTGCTCATATAGTCCTGCAAACCCAACGCTTCCCCCTCACCTACCCGTCTTCTTCTGTCTCTTAAACCTTAACTACTCACCCACCATTCAATATCTCCCTCGGACTGTATGATACTTCCCCTCCTCCTAGATTGTAAGCTCTTCAGGCCAGGGTCCTCTCCTCCTCCTGTGTCACTGTCTGTATCTGTCTGTCATTTGCAACCCTATTTAATGTACAGCGCTACGTAATATGTTGGGGCTATATAAATATTAAAATAAGGTGTAATTACTTTTCCAACCAAAGTCCCTATTTCCTAAAGGATAATTTTACCCTTAAGTTATGTTGTATGTTTGTTTACATGAGAACTTCCAAGAGAAAAATGGACAGTGGGATATCTATTTTGGTGGAATATTGGTCCACCTATCTTGAGTTAGTCTATCTATGTTTAGGTATATGTTGTATATGTTGAGGTACCTATCTCACACATGAAGGGGAGTTTGGTGATGAACTGGGAGAGGAGCGGAAAGTCCACTTCAGGTTATGATAGGTTTGGGCAGCTTTAGGCAGCAATGTAAGAGGAATTCTTCCCACTGACCACCACACTAATGTACTGTGATCTGGGTATAATATTTACATCCGGGTTCCATGAACACCTTAATATTTCAAGGATTCCCCATGTTAAAAATGATTTAGAAACACTGACCTGAGGGGACCATTGAGACAGTTCTGCTCCCTTGAGGACAAAACCCAAAAAATAGTTCTTCAGGAACTCCCGGGATCCCCAGTGCTATCCTTCTGTGGTTTTGTCTGGGTTCATAGTTACTCCCGATCTGACCACATGTGCTCCAAGAGGGGGACACACACAACCTCAAAGACACATTTCTTTATCTCGGTGTAAAGCCGTTTATATTGGTCGGGTAGGGATAAGGAAATCAAATTAAAAATCTCAATAGCCCATACATGACCACGGACTCTGGTCCAGAATAGAATGCCGGCCAGTGAGGGGACAAATGAAGCCATTTTTTGGATGTGTTACATTTTTATGTCATCCTGGAGCAGCAAAGTACCGGGAAGTAAATTTGGAGATTTGTGTAGCTGATGGGGAGTACAAAGATCGTATGACTGTGGGAAATTCTTGGCCCCCTGGAAGCCTGGAAAAGGCTGCCTGTATCTCCAGTCAGTCCACGGACTAGGGACCCAAAGTGGCCCCAAGGTAAGTGGAAAGTGAATAGAAACTTTAAACCTCTAAGTGGGCTGTACCACCCTTACTCCAATTTTAGTGAACACAGATATGGGTTTCCTGTATATATATACATACAGTGGTACCTCGGTATAAGTCCGCTTTGGAATAAGTCCAACTTGGTATAAGTCCTGTTTGGACATGAAAAACTTTGCTTGGTATACAACCTTTGTGCTAGAACTTGTGCTAGAACCACGCGCTCCCCTTATTTACCTCTCTCGAGGAGCGTCAGTACGTCAGTACGTCAGTACGCCAACTCATACCATTCAGTGAACAGCCAGCACTATAATTTTCTGAATTACATAAGATCTCCTCCTCCCATCTCAGCACCATCCTAGGAGGCACTTGGCTATTCTCAGCAAGGTAAAGTGAGGTTGCTTTTGTATTTATGTAGTTTAGTGTTAAGCAGTGTTTAAATTATTTTATAAAGCCCCATCAATGTATAATATGCCAAAAACAATAGAATTTTCTTTTCATGTTGTAAAGGGGAATGGCCAATGTCTAAAAACGAAGTCCAATTCAATTTACAGCTCAGAAGGAAGTCTCAGACTACAAGCAAAGGAAATATCCATGAATTTTGATATGGGGACCCCAGGGAGTTGTTACAGGCAATAATTGTTTAATAAACCTCAGAGGATATACCTTTGTGGAGTCGGAGTATAGAATAGTATAGCTTATTCAAAATTGTCAAAATTGTAAGAATACTGTGGAAATTCTATACTATACTATCATTAATGTAATTTCTAGGCTCTCGGCAATCCCCTGAGGAAGACCGTTTAGGGCGAAACGCGTAGGAGAGACCATAACTACAGTACTGACCCAGATCTTGGACTCTTTAGTGAGAGTATCTTGCTTCAGAATCTTCCTAAAGATTGGACCTTCTGATACGCCCTCCTAAAGAGGTGTTTTGAGTATCTGCATTTCCTTAAGCCGAGTTGGAAGGCATTGGCTTCTTTTTTGAAACCTTCAAGTATTGGCTTTGGGGGGGGGGGATGCTCCATATTGTGTTTCCAGCGGTGCTCCACAAAGTGTAGATATAATCATATTGTCAGAGTTGATAGAGATCTGTACATCCAGGAACAGAATACTTGTTGGACTATGTTCCGTAGTGAATTTGAGATTGTAATTGTTGTTTTGTAAGGATTCAAAGAATTTGTCTAACAGTTCTATGGAACCCGTCTATGATAGAAGCACGTCATCTATGTAGCACTTCCAAAAGAGAATGTATTGGCGATATTTATACATATGCACATCCACTGTCCAAGATTGAGATGAGCATATGTTGGGGCCCACTTGGTCCCCATCGCCACACCTTGTATCTGTTGCTAGATGACATTACCAAAGGCCAAGAGGCCAAAAAGACATTGTTATTCAGGATTTATCTAAATAAAGACGGGATTACCTAGATTTGATTATCTTGGATCTGAGTTCAGATATTCCGAGCAGATTGAATTGGAGACGTTTTGCATGAGGAATACTGGGGTACAGGCCCTCAATGTCTATGGTAACAAGGATAGGAGTTGCTGGGACTACCATTTCATTTATACGTTTCACAAGTTCAATAGTAGCAACCAAGGGTCTTAGAACTGAATCTAGCAGTTAGCTGGTGTTTGTTGAAATAGAACTGATCCCAGAAATGATGGAACGGCCGGTGGGATTTTTGAGATTTTTTATGTACTTTTGGCAAGGCATAAAAGTTAGGAAGAATAGGTGTCACAAATCCTTGCAGGAGATCTGTGCCCTCTTCAGTGTCACCCAGCTTGCACTCCCCTTCTGCCAGCACCAACTCTGCTCAGGGATCTCCTCCTCCGCTCACTGCCTGATCCAGGGCATGGGACTCTCTGTCAGCTGCTCCCTTACTGTTCCACAGACCTGCTGGTGTAGATGTGAGCACCACCTAGCCCTCGTCTCCAGCACCCCCTCTGGTGGTAGGGTAGGATTCCTGCAGGTCACATGTCCTCCATCCATCATATGATCTTCCGTATCAAAAAAAGTGACTGGCAACAGGAAGTTGCCTATAAAAGGAGTTCCTTTTGGTTCTGCTCTGACCCGGGCTTGACCCTTGACTACTCTTGATCTCTGTCTGTCCTGATCTTTGTTCAGGTCGTCAGTACGCCAACTCATACCATTCAGTGAACAGCCAGCACTATAATTTTCTGAATTACATAAGATCTCCTCCTCCCGTCTCAGCACCATCCTAGGAGGCACTTGGCTATTCTCAGCAAGGTAAAGTTAGGTTAAATTTTCATTTATTTCATCTAATTGCTTTTGTATTTATGTAGTTTAGTATTAAGCAATGTTTAAATTATTTTATACAACCCCATCAATGTATAATATGCCTAAAACAATAGGATTTTCTTTTCATGGGAACGGATTAATCATTTTCCTTTTAATTCCTATGGGAAACATTTGTTTGGTATAAGTCCAAGTGTCTGGAACAAATTAAGGACTTATACCAAGGTATCACTGTATATATAAAAGATTTGTGCCAGTACTAACCCGTATACTATAATATTAATACATGTTAATTAAACTTGTTACACTTTAGTGCATACGTTTGTTATGTGAATGCTTTTTTCATACTTTGTGATTTTTTCCTATTAGGAATCCTCCTATATAAATATTTTCAAGTGCATTCAATTATTCAATAACCACTACTGTGAAAAATACTTTATTTCATATTCCTCTAAGAAATTTTCTTTATTTCCCTCTTCCATATAATTACAATATTCAAATAATTATACAAAAATAGTGATCATAACAGCGGCTCATTTAAACAAACAAAAAAATAAATAAAAAAAAACCCCACACTCCAATTTTACCAATTTTACATCAATGTAAGAAACTTCCCATTTGTTTATATTTTCCCTCTTTTCTTTTTTCAGTCCTCAAATACCCTCTATTAGTTACATACCATGTAACGTGTTGACATTTCAAATAAAAAGCATCTCTTTCAGAGGCTATCAATGTTATATTAATAAACATATGCCACTTATTTAAAAAACAAGTAAACCCAAAGTCATTTCCTTGCTCTGCCTCCAACAATTCTCTATATAAAATTGGTACCAGAGAAGTTTTAATATCAGAAATTAACAGGGGACGAGTGTATATCCACGATGTCATAATAACTCTTCTTGCTGCCAGTATTCATTAACTAATCCATCTTCTAGTCCCCCTGTTTAAGCCAATAGCCATATTATCTTCCCATTTACCAAAAATACAAAGAAATGGGTCAAAAGGAATCGTGTACCCCGTAATTTTCACAATAAATCCAATAACACGTTGCCAGTATGAAGAAATTAATGGGCAAGACCACAAATGATGTTTCAAAGAAGGCTTTTAACTTTTTACATTTGTGACACTTAGTCATATTAGAGGATTGTGTATAAAAAACTTTATAAGTCCTGTGCATTAGTTTAAATTGGGTTTCTTTCCAATTATCACTAGTTATACATTTAAGAGCCGATAGATACCCAGATAATATTCAATAATAATACTGTACTGTATAATAATAATAATAATAATCCGAACATGGGAAGTCGTTCGCCCATTGCTTCACATTAGTCTCCTCCAAGAGTGTTAAATAAAAAGATTGAAGAAATGAATAAACCACACATATAGAGGATATCAATATAGATAACAATTTGTCAAACACATTTGGGTAAAATGTGTCCATGTGATCATTGACCAAGGACTTCCCATATTGGTGTATCTGCATAAATTAAATTGGATGTTCTGACCATTCCGGCCATTTAAAACTAACGGGCATAGTGTCCCAGAAAAATCCGGCTTGATCAGATCTCCTATCACACGTAGATCCTTAGTTTCCCATACATGAAATGCCTTTTGAAGTTGTCCCGGTGGGAAATCTGGATTACCTTTAATTGGAAGATATCTTGGGAATAGAATTGGGAGCTTCAGCCTCATCGTTCCAAGGTAAAATTGTATCTCTAATCAACACATTGTGCTTTTTTAGTATGTAGCAAGGTTTTAGGGTCCCAAGGATTGACTATATCTTGTTCCAGAGTATAATTAGAATAGCTAGAGGTACCTTTCAGCCAATCATATGTCCAGAAAGACATGCAAATTATATAGTCTGATGTTAGGTCAATTCAAACCACCCTCCATTAATGGAAGATATAACATGCGGGTTGAAATTCCAGGACGATTTCCTTTCCATAAAATTTTTACAAATGCTCTATTTAACAAAATAACATCAGTATGTTTCAATAGTCATCAATTTTCTCAGCCATGGTAGTGGATTTAATTTCTAGATTTGGTCATTTAACTTTTACAGCTAATAAATCATTTTCCAATTCAGAAATCCTGGACTCTGCATTAGTGATTTTATTAGCATGTGTTTGGATTTCCTGATGGATTGCTTGTAGACCTTCTTCCATAGCTTTATCAATTGCCATCTGTACAGTGGGTGTAAGCAGTGCTGCCACTGCTTGTGCGAAAATGTTCAACAGAGGGAGATACAGATTCCTCGCCACGTTGTAAAGCATCAGGAAGCAGATCAAAGTCCCTTCTGTTTTCTTGGCTGGCAGCCATCTTACCTGCAGCAACAACGTATCTATCTCTTCTGTCAGCAGGTAGAGCACGGTGTCTGCAGCTTAGTCAGCAATCGTTCCATCCGTGTTCCTGGCTGTCTGCCAGAGCCTCCAGTTTACCTGTTGGCGGGTTGAGTTGAGGTACAGGTCAGTTTTCCCCACAAATATATGTTAACAATTGTGCAAAAAACAAGTATTTTACATAAAACATTTTTCAATATTTGGAATAAATTTGACAAAGTACAAAATAGATAAAAGGTAATTCCCTAGTGAATCTCCAGGGTATAATTGACCAGTGTACGCTGGATAAGAATATTATCTATATATATAATGGCTGGTTAGAGTCACCACAGCCAGTATTAATGAAAAGGGTATATTTACGGTGTAACGACACTTAAGCTGACGCGTTTCGCCTTATGGCTTCTTCAGGGGTTATATCAAGAGCGATTATATTCTTTATTGCTATAGATTGAATACATATAGAGAATCCCGCAGGTAAGTATTTGCCATACACGATACTTGTACCAGAGGTTTTGAAATGCTTGTGCTGCTGAATACTCATGATGTTTCCCCAAACCTCAGGCTACTTCCCTCCAGGGACACGGGTTTGGAACCCCTTTCCTTTTTGTTCTCAGACTCCAACTTTTTGTGAACCAGTTCAAAACCCCTGGGACAAGTATGCATGGAATGCAGAATGCATGGAAAGAAGATGACAAGGAGGCCATAAAAATAAGGTAAAGAGAAGAGGTTATAAAGGCCACAGAGATGCACAAAATATGTAATGAAGGCTAAAGGGGGACTTAAGGAAGCCACAAAAATGTTACACGGCTAAAGAGGAAATAACAATGGATAAAGAAGTCAAAAATGTTAGAAGGGAAATAACAAATGCCACAGGGACAGTTCTGAAGATGAATTTTAAAGTTACGAAGGCTTCATATGAAGAAGGAAAGGCTACAGATGAAGCTACTATGCAGGATATAGTACAAAGTGAGTTGGACATAGCAGAGGATATTGAACCAATCACAGATCCATACTTGGAACAGAATGAGAAAGACATTGCAGAAATGCAATTTGATGCTATAAATGCTACAGACAAAGTCTCAAAGCCTACGGAGGAAGATATGATGAAGGGTGCAGTACAAGTTACATCAGACAAGGATATGCACCCAACCGAAGAGCAACATTTCATAGAAAGTAACCAGACCATTGTAGAAATGCCATTGCTCCTCAAAAAGATAGGCAAGTCCAACAAAATGCATCACCCCTTTGGATTCTTTGGTAATATTGCCTATTTCCTGGATCTCTTGAATACCCCTGGTTTCCAGGGTTGGTGCTCAAAATTTTAAAAAGTAAATCCCCATAAAACTACTATGCTGGTCATAGTAGCTACACATAAAACACTTTTCAACTTTAAACAAAAAATCCCTACCACAATCCTCCTAAAACAAAAAATCCCTACCCTAATATCCCCCCCAAAAAAACAACCATATACCAACCCCCCTAAAAGATATATCCCCAACCCAATCCCCCTAAAAAAAAGCAAAAAAAGATCTAAAATCTTTAAAAATTTTATTTGCATTATTAATAATAATATTAAAAACAAAAAAAATATCTAAACCCTCATCATTCTTGTGATGTTTACTGCTGCACCTTGATATCATTGCTACTGCACAGTGATGTCAAAGCTGCGCTGTTATCATAGTAATACTTACAATGTGCTGAGAACTTTACATGTACAGATTAACAATTTGTAAATTACTGATTTTTTTCCTTCAAAAGTGTCAGATGGTTTATTGTTTTTTCTTTCTACAGTTTTCTACCCAACCATACAGCTAAACAGAATCATCTTATACAACCATAGCAAGTACACAGTTACTAGGGATGATGTATGATGAATGGAGAGATGACTGACACATATCATAACTGAACCAAATACCCCCCAAGTATCTTTATTAGTCTTGAGATCTTCATTAAGATAAAGAAATTTTGACTGTAGTGTGTGTAAACAATATAATGCAAAAACAACAGAAAACTACCTGAAAACTTAAAACAAAGTTCAATTCTAACCCATTTTCAATTCAGGAAAAATCCAGGGAGGGTGTAAACTGTGGAAACATTGAGGAGAAACAAGCTTCTGCCAATCCCCATACTGATGAGGATTTTATACAAAGGTTCTTGATTTTTTCTGTTTTATAGAATGAGACAATGGACACATTTATTGTGATGTCCATGAGACACTCAGCAAACAGCACAGCTTCAAACACAATCTGGAAGGTGAAGACTATTGTGTTACCTTTTTGTGTAATAGATGATGACAGCTGAATGCAGAAATGGATAAAAAGAAGACAATACAAAGCTGTGTGAATTATATGGGATTTCAAACAAATACAATAACAACAAAATGGCAAAGGTATTACAGAGCTATGCAAACAATTTGAATGTGTGCACAAATATTCAAAAATGACAGTTGAATGCATTCATATCCAAGTAAGAGAAACAATAAAAAGAACTTTCAGTACAATAACAGAGTCAATCTTTTGTTCACCAGCAGTGTGCAGTGTCTCTGATTAGGAGTAGTTTAGTAAAGTAGGTAGGTAGGGAGAAGAAAGATTTTGCCCCAAAGATGGTGGATCTGGAGGTTGGTGGGAAATGTGGTTTGTAGCACTTTAGGTAGGGAGATTATTAGGGGGGGGGGGTCACCTTCTGCACCACATTTGGAGACAGTTATTGGATTCTGACAGGCCCATGTGATGCACTCGTGATGGAGAAATACATGCCCTGTGGAATAAGGGGAGAAAAAAAGAAGTGTGGGTGCTGAGAAGCACCTTGTTGCAAAGGGTGTGCCAAAGGCGCCATTGTGAAGACAGTAACACGTTTGGCTCAATGATGTCAGGCAACAGTTCCTTGTGAAGGTGCATTAAGAAAATTGGATGTAAGGGGTGCTAGGGGCAAAATTAATGTTCAGATTCGTATAAAAGGAGGTGCCATGAAGCCAATCCTTAAGGATACGTAAGAGTGCTGCCTCATTATATAACACAATATTAGGTAAGTTGAGACGTTGATTGATAGCACAACGGATTCTGGAATGTTTGCTACCCCAGATGAAGTGTCCTAGTAAACCGTTGATATATTGGGTTCGCTTGGGTGTGAGAAAAACAGGGCGCGCCTGAAGAAGGAACAGCAGCCCGGGAAATACTACCATTTTTATTAGGACTATGTGGCCGATAAAAGAGAGGGGGAGTGATGACCATGACTTAAAGGAGTCTTGCATGGAACGTAAGGCAAAGTTAAGTTCATGGAGGCAGGCTGGATTTTCAGGAATCTGCACCCTAGGCATCTAAAATTTGCCCTAGCCCATTGAAATGGGAATTGCTTGCTCCAGGTTAATTTGTGTTTTTGGGTACAGGGTTACCGACTTGTCATCGTTGATTGAGTATCCAGATGGATACGAAGGACCGAAGCGGGATAAAAGGTTCATGATGGTGGGAAGGGAGGATGTGGGGTATAGCTAAGAGAGGAGGACATTGTCTGCAAAAGCCAAAAGTTTTTTTTCTGTGCTGCTGAAGGAAATTCTTTGTATTGATTTTATTGTAGGGGAGTGTGGTGGTGGCAATCCCTGTTCTAATCCCTTTAGAAATATGCTGATTGGGGACAAAACTCAATTGCTGTTCCAGAAGGAGGGAGGGGAGGATGGGATGGAGGCGGCTGGCCATGATTCTAGCCATGATTGGGTAGTCCAAGTTACGCAATGGGCCTGTAGGAAGAAGGAGATTCAGGGTCTTTAAAAGGTTTGAGAATGAGGGATGTATGGGCCCCATTGAAGGAGGGAAAAGGTAGTTGGTTGAGAAGAATTTCCTGTTGTGCCCTAGATAAACGGGGTGGCTTAGCCTCCCGCACTAGAGTCGTTGTGTCCTGGCAGCCGGGGGGCTTGGGCCGAGTATAAAAAATGTTGTTAAAGGAGGTGTAAAATTTTGGATTTGGTGTGGTGCCTGGATCCTTGTGTTGGGTCGCGCGGGGTGTGTATTGTCCTTTTGGGCACATTGGGTGTGGCTAATTTTGCTAATAATGTTCCTGTTTGGTTACCCCAATGGTAATATTTGTACTTAATGTGTCGTGCTTTACATTGGGCCAAAGTATGAAGATGATTGTCTAGAATCATGGCTGCTTGGAGCCAGGCGCACCTAGATTGTTCAGTATGGGTTTGTTGGTGTGCGCGATACACCGATGCTACATTTTGGTACAGTTGTGTGCAGAGTTTAGTTTCCTCTCTTTTAAGTCCTTTTAGGTATGTAGTGATATGCCTCACCGCCTTACCAGTCCCCCATAATACAGGGGTATCCCAATGTTGAATTATGTCGTCCAGGAAATGATTCCAGGATGAAATTAAATTAGCGGAGAGGAGGGAGAAGAAAGATATGAGTAGTTCTAGCGTGGTGAGTTATGAAATACATTGGGTAATTGGAGATAAAGTGACACGGGGGCATGGTCTGAAAGGAAGGTGGGTGGTAAGTGGTGGATTGGATATTGGGGAGCACAGAATCCTGAGTAAGGAAGTAATCAATGCGGGAGAAGGTTTTGTATGCTCTTGACATTCACAAAGATTCCCTGGCTGTGCAGTTCCCAAAACACTTTTTAAACTAAGATTCACCTTTGCAGTTCTAGTGATGTCCCATTTTCAGTTGCTTCTTTTTAGCAAATCAAGCATGGGTTTTGTGAAGGACAGCTGTCCTTAGCTGAATGCAATGACAGAGCTCAACCCATGTATCCTTCCATACAGACCTCAACCTCTGGATTCTTTTGTAATCTGAACTAAGAGTGTTAATAAAACTTATAAATTATCCATTTTATGCAGTTGGCAGTCGAATTTGGCTGAAGCCAAATTTTGTGCAAAAGTTTGTTAAATCAAACAAATTGAATCTCTAAATGGCTGGGATATTGGTTTAGGAACCATTGACTAGATGTCTGGAGGGTAAACTTATAACAGTCGTTGGTATCTCAGCCCTCTGAAATTATCTACAAGATCATTATGCTAGACAAGTTGCATTGTGTTCTATAGTAAGCAAGTATTGGTAAGAGGCATCTTGAGGGTGAAACCTGTTGGGGCATACTAGTATCTCATCTCATCAGTAGACATCTTTCTGTTCCCCGATAAATTGCCCCCCCTTTGTCCCAGTCAGCACTTTCAGTTGGGTTGGCCACGGCCTCCTGAATATAATGGCAAAGTATTTCCAGCCATGGCAGCAGCATGAAGGCACCGAATAGAGCATATAGTACCATCTTATCTGGTATGTCCTGAGGTTCCAGAATATTGGGTTCTGAACGTGGTGGATTCCTGGACATAAAAACCTGAGGTTTGGCCAGAATTGTATGATTATTCCATCCAGGTGATGTCTTGTCCGCCCTCATGACATCAAGCTAATACAAATCATTTTATCTCCAGACATGCAGAGGTGAAAGAATTCCGTGCGTGATAGGAAAAGGACAGAATTAGGAGATTTTTCCATGAAACACTTGTGTTCCATGGGGTGTAAATTTTGAGTGGAATGTTTAATATTATCAAAAATAATAATTTGATGTGCTTCCCTTCTTTCTTTCCTCCACCTTACTTCCATCTTTCCTTCCTGTTTATTTTTAATTTCTGTTTTCTGTAATGGAAATGAATTTCATGAAATATTGAAGAAAGATCTTCATTAGGTGAGCCTGGGCAGTACGCTATGTACTATTGTATATATGTGTATCATATAGATGAAATGATAACTCGATGTGTATGTACATCTGTATGCATGAATTTTCCTTATGTACGTATAATGTAATATGCTGCAGGTGTGGTGAGGATTAGTGTTGGTCGAATAGCTCACTATTCCATTCCACAGCTATTATTATTATTATTATTATTATTATTAGCTATTCGATCGTATAGTGAGAAATTCTCAGAGTGAATAAATGCTGAATTTGAACACCATTAGAATCAGATTGCTCTTGCAGCCCTTTACTAGTTGTATGTGTTGTTGGATAGAGTTTCTCTAAACAAAAACACATAGTACAACAATTGCTGTTGCCGCGGAGTGCTTCCACTATGCGTTCTTGTATAGAGTTTCTCCATCCAACAATACAGGGCACTACAGGTGATAATTAGGTACAAGTCCCCATTCATCACCTGTAGTGCCCGGACATTGTAGTAGAACTTCAGAGGTCTGCAGGTCAGTTTCCCACGTGACGTCACAATGGAGCTGCACTGCACAAGTCCCCATTCATCACTTATAGTCCCTGGAGATCCCGCCATGACACGAGGATTCCCATGGCTGCACAGCCGCGAGAACTATAATGTCACTGTGTGAAAACCTGTAAAAAAGAAAAAGTTAGTTAAAAAAACACAAACTCTCAATAAATTACTTTAAAATGAATTTTTATTTTTTTTAAAACACATTTTTTCCCCAAATTTTTACCGTAGAATCCCGTGTTTTTCTGGTCGGGTCTTGGAGCAGCGATATTCAGGTTGAATAGAAGGACAACTCGAATTGGAACACCAACACTAGTGCGGATATATTCACAGACATAGAGAATGTGATATTTGGAAGCATAATTATTAAGTGTGAATCATTGGGTGTACTTGTACATATACATGGAGAGTATACAAGATTGTAGGTTTTGAATTATTCTAGCTGCTTATAAATCCTTACATCACTTTTTTTGGAATCCACCTCTATGACTAAGCCCTGGGTGGGGGACAAACACATCACAGGAATGCGTGTATGGTGTAAATCTGAGCAAACATTGTTCTGTAGAGGAGCTGTCATAACAAATTTCTTGTGATTATGGATTTTGGAGTTCAGCCCCCAACCTTTTCCATTGAATGTCCAGTAAGGTGGAGGGGGGGGATGTGTAAGCTCCGTGTAATTCTGAAGAAGCCTAATATTGGGGGTAAATTTCAGGCAGGAGGTGCCAGGGTCATTCATGGCAGTGGTAAAGTGACCAAGGATCAGAGTGGGGTGGTCATAGGAAAGAATGCGTTCCTTGGGGCAAATATTTTCTTGTTGCCCCTTGAAGTCTTTTTAATAATGAAATGTAGTATTCAGCAAATACATCCTTAATGTTACAATAAAATATCATATAAATACCAAACACAAATCACTGAGCTGACATTAAAGTGCAAACAATTCCAAGATATGAAGAAATATGATTTGAATTCACATTGCAACATATTTTCCCAATGTTCAGTATGTGACGATCATCTCCAGGTCCGGAATGTGTCATTAAATGTTATTATTGTTTTCATCTCATTGTGACAACTACTGACCTTATAAATGTTTCTGGATGGGGCAACATAAGGAAATGATTTCCCCATAGAGACTGAATGTTCTCACAGCAGAGCGATGATATCTGTACAGCAACCTTTATCTGGGCAGAGTGCCACCAGTCTGTTAAAGGAGCTGAACCTCTGATACCCCCTCTCCCCCAGGGTCACCACATATAGAAAGACTTGGCACGTCTTCCATGATAGATTGTATGTAAGGGGGGTTTGGCGGTCCCGCCTGTGTTTGTCTAAGGGCGGTGTGTGAGGATTTGGTGGAAATGTTAGATCATTTCTTAAACACATGAATTGTAATTAAGTTCAAAACTAAAAATAAATGTCCTACTAATAACACTGAACATTCGTAAACACTATACATTCACTATGTGTTACGATAGAAGGGATTGCGTGTATAGGTGGCGGTGCAATCAGAAATGGAAGGAGTTGGAATGAACACTGGAGGTGTAATAAAGCCGGGAATAGGAGAAGGTAGAACCAGGAATGGGCGGTGAAATAAATGGCAGGTGGTAAAATCAATAATGAATGTTTGGGACTCTGCGAAAGGAAAATGTCTGAACCGGGATTGGGAAGTAATGGGATTGGGATAGCTTTGTACCCTGAGGCATAGCCATGGGGGAACAGAAAGGGTCTTCAACCAACTATGACCACAAGGCTGGAAAAGCACAATTGTATTTGTATGATAATCTCTGTCACTGAACATTGCATGGACATAACTGTATTTCCCATTTCACCTCTACTTCCCCCTTTTCAGAGAAACCTGGAACATGTCCTGCAGATGTGGACTATCCAAGGTGTGAAGGTTCCACGTTGGGCATGGAGAATGAATGTGGGATAGACAAAAAATGCCAAGGGAAGAAGAAGTGCTGCTTCTCTGGGTGCAGGAGACGATGTTTGCTGCCATTGGACGGTATGTTGGGAATACAATGGACTGTTACCACTGGGGCTGTATATAGAGATAAATATTCAGTCAGTGTGTGGCATTAAGCATCTCTTCAAGATTCTTTACATTTTTTCCTTACTTTCTGTTGTAAAATATTGTTGTTTGTACAGTACAGTATCACAAGCCTAAATTTACACACATTGGTAAGCCAAAGCGCAGACCCCTCTAAAGTAGAAATCCTCACCTTTTGATGTTTCAATTAAAGAGAGAGTGCTTGGGAGGAGAAAACTAATCCTCTACTGCCTTTGGAATCATTTGGTTTATAAATATTATTAAATGCATAACAAAGTATAAGATGATAAATCCATCAATTTCAATATATAAACCATTCGCTTAAAGTAACATTTGAGGCTTCCCCTGACCTGATAACGGCCTCACATTGTGGTAATAGATGTACCGTTGTCCTCAAGGCGTAGACCATAGTGCCGCCATCTTTCTATGGAAGACGAATTGGTGCTCATGTTAGATGGTTAGTGTTCGGCTCAGGACATTATCACTTATTGGTCCTGCCAGGTCTGGAGAATTCTGGGTCACTTTGGATGAGTGAAGGTCCAAAGTGTAGAAGCATGAGGACCCCTGCCATGTTTTTATTGTCATATAGTACAAAGGAAGAGTGCTGGGCCCTTGTGTGGAGGGTTTGGTAAGGATGGGCCCCAGTATTCATTCCTGGGATTAGCTGCCAACTCTCCACCCATACAGATGTCTTACTGGAGGACCTTGTGGAAACTTTCCATAGTAAAGACATGACAGAAGCAGAAATTGACCAGAATGGCTTATATTTATATATTTTCATTATCTAATCCATATCAATGTACATTCTCATGTACCCATCCAGTAGGTAGAATTCTTACTGCTGTATAAATGCTGTTGTATATGGTGCTCAGTAGCACAAGCTAATGAACTAACTGCCCATATGAGGAACATAAATTTCCTTTCACTAATATTACTCAGTCCAGAATTTGGAATAACCACCTCACAGCCCCAAAGGTGACAAACGTTGGACCAAAATATATTGGCTACAATTTCTGTGGACTCATCTACATCTATTAGACCCCAGGACATTTACTAGAGGGTTGGTGCTTCCATGATTTCTTATCTTCAGGCCGTCAGTGTCCCCCCCGGGGAGATTCACTGCCTCTATTGGTCTTCATTGTGTACTCTTCTCTATAATATTGACTGCCCCTCCGGGGGGAGATCTCTGATTTGCCTCCATCCTCATCTTAGCAATTTTCTCTCTCTGCAGCCAAGGAAAATCCCTGCCCTTACCACAATGATACAGAATGTATACATGTCAAACCAGCACCATTCGAGTGCCACGAGGATAAGCAGTGCCAAGGCACCGACCGCTGCTGCAACAAAAACTGCCGGCTCCAGTGCGTGCCAACAATGAAAGGTAACCGGACATCTCTGGTGAATGATAAGATGTCAGATATGTAGAAATATTACCACCGGGTTCTATAGGAAGGTATAAATGTACGGGGACTTATTGTATGATACAGGGACCTCTGGGGCTCATTCAATAATAATAATAATATTTTATCATTGATATCTCTGATTATGGCGTTTTGTGTCCCCTAGTGTTCTTCACGTCATAATGTTTGCAGGCGCAATGGCAGCCTTCATATTCCATTTGTGTTCTATAGATCTGTATATCCAGCCATGGCCACTTGTAGAATGATGAGGAGGTTTTATACAATCTGGTTGTGTGTTGCAGAAAAACCCGGAAAATGTCCAATTCCTATTACAAGATGTGCTTATCCTCCTCCACCTCCAAAATGTCTGAGTGACCACAGCTGTCCCGGGAACCTGAAGTGCTGCACCCCAAAGTGCGGTCTGGAGTGTACCAAACCAGTGTTTTGTAAGTTACAGCTGCCTATCCATTTTCCATCAATGCTTTGGGTTTGTGAGGTCCATACGTGTCCATATTGGGGTGCAGTGCACATATTACCCCCCAGATATGGAGACATAAACAGCCATGAAGCATGGACACTTTGCATTTATTGGGGTGCAGTGCACATATTACCCCCAGATATGGAGACATAAACAGCAATTAGTGTGATGGGAGAATGGTCAGACCAGATATTCGGACCTATATCTATATGGGACATGGGACTGAAGAATGAAAGGTGTACTGTCTATCTGTGGGCTGAGTGATGCGCCAGGCATCAAAAAAAATGTATTTGTGCATAAGCTTTCAAAACCCTGCCTACGTGAGGTAGGTGGTGGGATAAATGTGGGGTCCACGGAGAGACAACCTAGTGAAGGGGTATGGGTCAGATAAAACCACCTGCCATTAATAAATTGGTGTAACACCAGTATTTGCGGGAGAACATGATCTAGGAAAGTGAGTTAGGATGAGTTAGGGGCATAAATGTAGCAAAAACACAACTTCTTTCATCCCTACCTTGAAGGATGATGTCGCGGCCTTCCAGGTCAGTAATTGATTTGGTATGGGTAGGGGAGGTGTTGTAGTGTACGAGTATGGCGACCCCCCGGACTTATTGGACCTGAGCGGGGCCATAAAGGTTTGTGAATAGAAGTGTTTAGCAAAATTATTAGTGTTCCCAGTGCCCAGTTGTGTCTCCTGTAAAACTGCAATATCTGTTCGCTGCCTCTTTTATTTTACGCTTAGTGTATGAGTTTAATCCCTTAACATTTATGGTACAGTATCTTAACCTATTCCAATGCATTAAAAAAAGTTAGTAAGAGTAAGTATGAGTAAGTTGTAAACGTTGTGGGGGGCCCTTCCTGCCCTTAGCATGCTAAAGCCCCTTGTGCCTTCCACCCAGCTAATCGTACCTTGGCCATAGAGGGGGCAGATAGGTGAGGGGGAGAAAGAAAAAGACAAAAAAACAAAAAACAACAGATAAAATTCAAGTGCAAAATTATCTGAAAGTATTCGTAATGGATCCTCCTCGATGGCCGTATGCCTACCAGTAGAATCACTGTCTGGCGGCCCAGAAAAATACTGACAATGGAAGGGGGTCCCATGGGGGACATGATCGGACCTACCGATCGTTTCAGCATGAGTTTATTACAATAATCCCCGTCCTGCTTTCCGGCATATTACATGTACATTAGAAGTTCGGCAAACATTATATATTTACTGCAATAGCAAGGAAGAAATGGGTTACGTAACAAATCACATGGGTGATAGTGAGGCATTAATCCTACAGGCCAACCCACCTGTGTCCTGTATGGTAGTTTAAGGGCCATCTTTATCAGTGAGATCCTTTACCCACAGGATAAAAAGGTTTTTTAAGGGCTTCTTTCAGGAGGAGTCTATATACTGGGTTGTAATAAAATTGGCTCTACTTCCTCAAGCTAGCAGTGGGGGATAATATAACAAAATACAAGGCTTGAATAAACCAGGATGGGGGGACTTTTAAGGTCAGGTTTACAAAATTTATTGAAACCATAAAATATAAAATCACATTAATTTGTATTAATAAATTAACGATTAAAACCAAGCCATTTGTTGTAAATACCGTACTCGTTAGATCTCCCAATGGAAGCTTCTTCCATTGAGGTATTCGAACAAGTTCAATGCATTTTGCAGATACTACGTCTGCTTCCTCAGGATGAGGAGATCTACAAATGACATTTAGTTTTTAGGTACATTTACTTCAAGTAAAAAATGATAAATAATATGTCTGCATCATTCATAACAAATCAATTACACATCAGTAAACTTTCGTTGATGCTGAGTGCTAGTGGTCATGTATGTATTACTCTCATAAGAAGCGAAACTACCATGCAGCGGGGGCGAGAGGAGGGTTGTTGTTTCATCACCATAAAAATAGGATTAATTAGTGTAAAATTCATTTAAACCGTGTATAATTGAAATAAATCAATTTATTCTTTTATTTATTCTTGTTTTTATATATATATTTCTAGTTCACCTCAAATTTCCAAATCTAATTAATTTTATTTATTCTAAAACTGTGTCTCAGCTCGTTTAGATATGTTGGTAAGTCTCAATTTTGATTTATATTTCACTTGGATTATGGTTTGTATTAGCTTGTATGAGGATACAGGTGGTATACCACAAATGGTTTGTTCCAGAACCTCTTCTATCTCTGACACTTTGAGGATCCCTGAATCAGGAATTGCCTCATCTCAAACAGTAACATCACTGCCCTCCACCCCGGCTTTTTTAGGGAATACCACACGCTTAGCGGCACTTGGAGGAACTATGTGTACAAGATTCAAAGTCTCAACAACTAAGTGTAATCAATCTGTCCACATGCTCCCTTGGGGAATAAGAGCTTGAGGTCCTTAAACTGGGTCCACATTTCTGCCCTTCTGACACTACGATAAATTGGAATTCATAAAGGACCTGCAGGAAACTCTTTTATAAGGTTCTCTGCGTCAAAGACAATTATGGGAAGAAAGTTCGAAAATTTAATAGAGGAAGACCTTTCACCTGATGGAGCAAATAGTTCAACAGAACCGTTGTCCAATATCAGTTTGAAATCTAAGAGGTTTCCAGACTTAGGTCAAACTCCAGCAATTTCCATCTTCTAAGAAAAGTATGTCAAGCGTTACGGAAATTAGAAATTAAGAATTACAAAAAACAAAGAAAAATAATGAATAATTTACAAAAGAATCACAAGATTACAATAAAACCTGCCGCTAAGGGGGGAAATGTTGTAGTCATGGACAGACAAATGTGCAAAAAAATCTTAGATAACTGTGAATGGTATCGGGAAATACCTTCAACTCACATAAAAAGATTATATGATGAATATTAACAATTAATCACATCAGAATTTAACAATGGTGTGATCGAGTACTTAAACAATAAAAATCCTTCTACCAACCTTCTCCGCACTTCCTAAGATTCATAAAAAAGCAACTGACCCCCCCAGGCTGTCCCATCCTTTCTGGAATAGGCAGTATCTCATGTGAGGATAGTCAGTTGATTGGCGACTATTTACGACCTTTTGAGTTTAGTCTATTCTCTTATCTAAAGCACACAAAGGGTTGTGACCACAACTAACCAGCACATTTGGCAACAGAAAAACTTTATTCTATCCTTATTAGAATATATTCTCACAAGGAATGTGTTTATGTTTGCAGATAAGACCTACTTCCAGATACAGGGGGTGGCAATGGGGACCTGTTGCGCCCCTACATACGCTAACCTGTATCTGGGGGGATGGTAAAGGGAGCTCCTGACGGATCCTTATCAATGTACTTCAGCTACGTCTCATTTTGGCGGAGGTACATTGATGATATCCTCATCCTTTGGCTGGGCCATGACGATATTCTAGTGGAGTTTCTCAATAAGTTAAAAACAAACAGCTTAAAGCTAAGTTTTACAATGCAATCCAGCACATCTTGCATTACCTTTTTAGATGTTCAAATACAAATTAACGCTGATCTAACTATCTTGTCTAACTTATACCGTAAACCAGTATGCCACAAACATAATTCTGTCAGCCTCTAGTGCTCAGGCAGCAACTTTAAATAGAAGCATCCAATTTTCATAATAAATAAGACTGAAATGTAATTGTTCACATGAACTAGATTTTGAAAAGGCAGAGAAGGACCTTCAGCTAAGATTAATCAATCGAGGGTCTAAAAAACTACTTTGAAGAAAGCTTATCGTAAAGTAAAAACTTACAAAGATCTCAGATAATATTTACTCAAAGAAATAAAGAATAGAACCCAGAAGAGATCAGAATCATCCCAAGGTTTTCTGACCAACACAAATCCTTAACTTAACATTAATATCGGACCTGAAAATTAGCAAATATTTAATTCCGGTTCCACAGATAACTTTTTTTATCCCAATGTAGATGAATACATAAAGTTACATGTGGATCCCAAGGAATAATTTACTTAGCATTCTGTAGCTGCAAATGCTTTTGTGTGGGCAAGACAAGAGGAAAGTTCAGAAGGAGAGTCTATGAGCATGTATATGTATTAGTAATGGCAATAATTACAATGCCAATGAAATTAAATTTACTATGTTAGAACATTGTCCCCCTGATAAAAGACATGGGAACGGGGATAAAATCCACTTGCAAAAATAGGCTAAATGGATTTTCAATTTGAATGCTACACAATATCCGAGTCTAAATGAAACCCTAAGCTTAAACCTTTCTTATAAGAGGTGTGACTTTGCTTTAGTTTTTTTCTGCGGTTTGCGATTATTACCATCACTAATAAACTCAAAATGTTACTAATATTTCTTTACAACTGATTTACATAAACAAAGCAAACCACTAATGCTGTTTTTTTCTTTTCCTATATCTTTAATAACAACCTATCTGCTGTTGTATTGTAACCTACTCTATTGTAAATAAAATGTTTTGTGCTAATTGCTTCATGGAGTTAGCTGCGTGCTTGGCTTGTCTCTGACTTTCTTTTATGGATGGAAACTCCCAGCCGACACCCGACGTAAGTCCTCTGAGTCAACTTGGACTGTAGGGAGGAGACCTAGGTACCGAAGGCTTACTCCCCCTTTGTATAAATTTCTGGACGTCACAGGGCACGTTCTGACCTGATGGGATCTCTGGGAATGTCACTGGCTGTTGACCCAAAGGGAGGGATTAACATCAATACAACCTTGCAACTGCCCTATAGGATTTTCCAGTTCCTGACACCACATGGTCCACCGGACCTTATGACGTGGGATTCCTGGACTGCACCCCATATACAGCACTCACAAAACCACATACACCAATATACCAAAAGCAGTATCCTTTAACTAAAACAAGGGGGATTCCTTAGCACCCATGATTCCCTCTTGCAACGACTGTAAAACCTATGATTCCCCGGAATATATTTACACATACTATAAATATTACCCAGGGAGATGTATGTTACCGTATGACTTGTAACCTCTCTGAAATACCCCACTGTACTACAGAGAATCACTCAGCTCCCTCAAGTTATGTATGCCCAAGAACCTGAAGCTATTTGTATGTAAAGGTACAAAGGTGAGAGGCCAAGTAGTTATCCTTTGTTGAAGGATAAAAAGAGGGAATGAGGAATTTTGCTGAGTCTTGAAGTTAATTATTTTTTTACTTTTGTTATGTTTTGTAGATGATTGAATTATGTTGAAACTAGTTGTACTCTTCTTATCAGTAAACTAACGTCCGCTTCCCCCCTTTTTGCCTTGAAACTCTTCTTTCCTCCCTACGGCCATATATCTGTTACTTTGACAAAAATATCTTGTTCTAAGAGAACCACAAGGACCTCCGTCATGTCTGCTAATTGTCTGTAGTCATGTGATCACGCCACTAAACTGTTATATAAACTGTGTACAAACAGGAAAGTTTGGAGAGTGATCTAACCATACATTGAGCTATGTGTGTTACATTCTCTCCCAGCGCTGTAAACAGAAGTGATCAGAAAGAGGGAAGAATTGATCTGTGATCAATAGGAGATCACCTTAACACCCACACAGATGTTTTTTCTTTGAAACACTTCCAGTTTACCAAGCCAGATGTTCTGACCCCGTGTGTGACGCCGCCAAAGGAGGACCGGCGGCGCGACGGATAGAGGTGAGTATTTGGGCTCCCTGCTTTGGCGGACATTCTTCTATGAAGGTTTGTTTATTGAGATTGGGTAAGCCCTTAGCATCTGTGTCCCCTGGCAATTCCACCATGAGTGTGGCTCCGGGCTACCGCTTTTGGTACTGAAAATAAACCCCGAGACACACTCGGGAATACCGCCAGGGAGGATAATATGTATTGATATTATACTTGAAAACCTGGTTCACTATTCCAATTCTTCCTAAAGGTTTTCAGTAAGGTTTGGGTCAAGACTTTTTGCAGGACATGCGAGTTCCTCCACACCATACTGGTGACACCATGTCTTTTTGGAGCTGGCTTTGTACACAGGTGCACAGAATGGGACCACAAGTTGTCTACAATGTCTTTGTATGATGTAGTATTACCGGGATCCTTCACTGGGGACAGCAAAAATACCTTTCTAGGAGCAGAATATATAAAACCTTTGGCTTTACTGGAAAAAATGACTTTACAGGAGAAAATAGAACACATATAGGTGGAAGGCAGCACAAAAAACTTCAAGGAGGACAGAAACAAGGTTAGGAAATATAGCGGATTGTTCTCACTGTTGAAGTAACATGTAAGAGCTCACAGGCTGAAACTGCCACCAGGTTTTACTAGCCACTGACATGTCAGTTTTGGGTGGACTAACTTTTTACGACTGAATATTCAGATATTTGCACAATCTAAGTTATAATGAGCTCTCCAGCAACTGCAGAATATCAATGTGCTGAGAACTTTACATGTACAGATTAACAATTTGTAAATTACTGATTTTTTTCCTTCAAAAGTGTCAGATGGTTTATTGTTTTTTCTTTGTCTACAATTTAAAAAAAAATTTCATGAAAAACAGTGGATCACTTTTGGTACAGAAATCTAGACCTCAGTGTAACGCTTAGGTGGTTAAAGTGAAGATATTTGTTGTTAGATGGCTTGGAGAGGAGTTGTTTTTCCCATTCTCCTTGGTATTTAAAATACTGTAATAAGATAATAGATCAGCAGCAGCTCTTCCTAAATGGGTTAAAATATCAAACTTACTGACCGTGTGTGAATCAACGTGCCCGTCCGGTTGATTCGTGCTACTATTTAATACGGCTGCTTCCGCTTGTTTATGGATGGATAAATAAAGTTTAAAGTTTTAATAAAGCCGGGACAAAGCTCCGGATAAGCAAGTTCTGATCAGCACAAACCGGGGGTGGGAAAGGATGAGCCAGCTCTCCTTATAAATAAAAGAAGGGGCCAGGGTCCCTCATAGCACCCATCTCCCATAAGGCATTAGTAGGAGGGACAATTTTATAGAAATAGAAAATATGTAAAAAATATTTATTTCAATTAAAGATACATTGGAAGGAGTTATTTGTATTATTTATATATGTATTTATGGGTATTATCATCCACCAGGTATGCAAGCCCACTGCTATTTACAATAATACATGGTACAAAGTTTCACCATAAGAATGTTGTATTATAATAAAGTTATAATGATGTACTGTAATAACGTTATAATGATTTTTTATAATAACTAATAATGATGTACTATTGAATGTATCAACAATATGAGGGAGAAAGATTAACAAAACAAATAACTGAAATTAGACATACAAAGTAAGTCAAACTAAAGTAGGGTTAGGATTAACACTATACGTGCTCATTATATACATTTTGGGAAAGTAAAACAAAATCATAATTAACATTGTACATACCGTATTTTTTGCCGTATAAGATGCACCCAATTTTAAAGGAGGAAAATCTAGAAAAAAGATTCTGAAAGATTATTCCCCTTCTGATCACTCATGTGCCTTTCAAATTCCCTTTCTGATCACTCTGTGCTTTTTTTCCACTGTACGGCGGGGCTGTATATAGAGATAAATATTCAGTCAGTGTGTGGCATTAAGCATCTCTTCAAGATTCTTTACATTTTTTCCCTACTTTCTGTTGTAAAATATTGTTGTTTGTACAGTACAGTATCACAAGCCTAAATTTACACATATCGGTAAGCCAAAGCGGAGACCCCTCTAAAGTAGAAATCCTCATCCTTTGATGTTTCAATTAGAAAGAGAGAGTGCTTGAGAGGAGAAAACTAATGCTCTACTGCCTTTTCCATGGAATCAATTGCTTTATTAATAAATGCATAACAAAGTATAAGATGATAAATCCATCCATTTCAATATATAAACCATTCGCTTAAAGTAACATGTGGGGCTTCCCCTGACCTGATGGTGGCCCTCGTGTTGTGGTAATAGATGTACCGTTGTCCTCAAGGCGTAGACCATAGTGCCGCCATCTTTCTATGGAAGACGAATTGGTGGTCATGTTAGATGGTTAGTGTTCGGCTCAGCACATTATCACTTATTGATCCTGCCAGGTCTGGAGAATTCTGGGTCACTTTAGATGAGTGAAGGTCCAAAGTGTAGAAGCATGGGGACCCCTGCCATGTTTTTATTGTCATATCATGAGCACCATGAGCATGGGGGGCTACAGGAAGTGCTAGGGTGGGGGCAGCGTAATAATTACTTATGTGTATGTGAGAGCCATCATTTTATAGAGCAGGGAAGACACTCTGCTGAGTATGTAGTGCTGTCTGTGTCCCTGTTGGGGAGATTACCCCTTTATGTTTCCCAGTTGGGTGTCGGGGTAACATTCTCATAGACATAAAAGTGATGGCAAATGCAGAACATTAATGTTGTCTGTAATATAAGAAGTGGGGTAAATCATCCACTAGTTTGTGTGACTACTTTCAAAGATGGGAAATCATCCCATTTCCTGCTGTGTCTCCAGGACAGGAAGTGAAGGTAAATCTCCACAGCAAATGTAATTCTTTCTGACTCTATATTAGTCTCCATAAAGGAATTTGTCTTTACTTATAGGAGGCTAAACATTTCCAGTGTAATAATATGATAAACTTAGAACTTAGAAGTTGGGGGGATTTGAAAGGAAATGAGAATGGAAAGAGAATTGGGAAACATATTGTATATACATATAAATCTGGGGAAGCGGTGACCCCATTGTGTCCATATATAATATTATTTATTATAGTCCAAAATATCCTCACCCCCAACTCTGGGCCATAAATGTCAATACATTGTTTTTGTTTCTAAGCGAGTGGTGGGCTGCCTGTAGATGTCTGAAGATTGGAGGATCCGGTTTCGGTCTATCGGTGATGCTCCACAACAGAGATTCCTCAGCCTCGGCTATACTGAATGTTCTGCAAATATCTGAAGATTCCATCACGGCAGTAAAACTGCTGAATAAAAATAATTGGGGTTACATGATTGTGGAGTGTTCTTGTTCTGGGTGCAGGGTTTTTGCTGTGGAATGCCGATTCCTGAGAAGAAAGACCTGGTGCACCCCCATGCAGGTCCCAGCCCCCCATTTACTAGGATGGTGCAATGTGGTTAGCAATCTGGAGAACTGCACCAATGAATGTTGCATGCACATGGGCTGGGTCCAGAGTGGTGTAATGAGTCCTCGTCCTTGTATGGTCCAGTTAGAGAATCTGAACAGTTTCTGGGTACCAACCTTAAAAACCCTCCTTCCATAGCCTATTATTCTGAATATATCTACCTATAAATAAGTAATGGTGGTCGGGTCGTTCCTATTGAAGTCAATTCCAACTCATAGTCCAGTTATTTCAACCTTGGTTTAGAACCCCTAAATGTGATAAGTGCCAGCGCTCGGTGTAATCCAATGACATACTGCCAAACTGACACATGTCCATCTAATAGAAGGGGCAGCACAGTGCACATATTACCCCGCAGATATGGAAACATAAACAGCCATGAAGCATGAACACTCTGTATTTATTGGGGTGCAGTGCACATATTACCCCCAGATATGGAGACATAAACATGAAGCATGAACACTCTGTATGTATTGGGGTGCAGTGCACATATTAACCCCCCAGATATGGAGACATAAACAGCCATGAATCAGGAACACTCTGTATGTATTGGGGTGCAGTGCACATATTAACCCCCCAGATATGGAGACATAAACAGCCATGAAGCAGGAACACTCTGTATTTATTGGGGTGCAGTGCACATACTAACCCCCCAGATATTGAGACATAAACAGCCATGAAGCAGGAACACTCTGTATTTATTGGGGTGCAGTGCACATATTACCCCCCCAGATATGGAGACATAAACAGCAATTAGTGTGATGGGAGAATGGTCAGACCAGATATTCGGACCTATACCTATATGGGACATGGGACTGAAGAATGAAAGGTGTACTGTCTATCTGTGGGCTGAGTGATGTGCCAGGCATCAAAAAAATTGTATTTGTGCATAAGCTTGCAAAACCCTGCCTACGTGAGGTAGGTGATGGGATAAATGTGGGGTCCATGGAGAGACGACGTAGTGAAGGGGTATGGGTCAGATAAAACCACCTGCCATTAATAAATTGGTGTAGGGTAACACCAGTATTTGCGGGAGAACATGATCTAGGAAAGTGAGTTAGGATGAGTTAGGGGCATAAATGTAGCAAAAAACACAACTTCTTACGTCCCTAGCCTACCTTGAAGGATGATGTCGCGGCCTTCCAAGTTAGTAATTGATTTGGTATGGGTAGGGGAGGTGTTGTAGTGTACGAGTATGGCGATCCCCCGGACTTATTGGACCTGAGCGGGGCCATAAAGGTTTGTGAATAGAAGCGTTTAGCAAAATTATTAGTGTTCCCAGTGCCCAGTTGTGTCTCCTGTAAAACTGCAATATCTGTTTATGCTTAGTGTATGAGTTTAATCCCTTAACATTTATGGTACAGTATCTTAATTTATTCCAATGCATTAAAAAAAGTTAGTATGAGTAAGTTGTAAACATTGTGGGGGCCCTTCCTGCCCTTAGCATGCTAAAGCCCCTTGTGTCTTCCACCCAGATAATCAAACCTTGGCCATAGAGGGGGCAGATAGATGAGGGGGAGAAAGAAAAAGGCAAAAAAAACAAAAACAACAGATAAAATTCAAGTGCAAAATTATCTGAAAGTATTTGTAATGGATCCTCCTCGATGGCCGTATACCTACCAGTAGAACCACTGTCTGGCGGCCCAGAAAAATACTGGCAATGGAAGGGGGTCCCATGGGGGACATGATCGGACCTACGGATCGTTTCAGCATGAGTTTAATACAATAATCCCTGTCCTGCTTTCCGGGATATTACATGTACATTAGAAGTTCGGCAAACATTATATATTTACTGCAATAGCAAGGAAGAAATGGGTTACGTAAAAAATCACATGGGTGATAGTGAGGCATTAATCCTACAGGCCAACCCACCTGTGTCCTGTATGGTAGTTTAGGGGCCATTTTTATCAGTGAGATCATTTACCCGCAGGGTAAAGAGGTTTTTTAAGGGCTTCTTTCAGGAGGAGTATATATACTGCAATCTCAGAGGTTGGGTTGTAATAAAATGGCTCTACTTCCTCAAGCTAGCAGTGGGGGATATTATAACAAAATACAAGGCTTGAATAAACCAGGATGGGGGGACTTTTAAGGTCAGGTTTACAAAATTTATTGAAACAATAAAATATAAAATCACATTAATTTGTATTAATAAATTAACGATTAAAACACATAAAACCAAGCCATTTGTTGTAAATACCGTACTTGTTAGATCTCCCAATAGAAGCTTCTTCCATTGAGGTATTCATACAAGTTTAATGCATTTTGCAGATACTACGTCTGCTTCCTCAGGATGAGGAGATCTACAAATGATATTTCGTTTTTAGGTACATTTACTTCAAGTAAAAAATGTTAAATAATATGTTTGCATCATTCATGTTAAAATCAATTACACATCAGTAAACTTTCATTGATGCTGAGTGCTTGTGGTCATGTATGTATTATTCTCTCATAAGAAGCGAAACTACCATGCAGCGTACCATAAAAATAAGATTAATTAGTGTAAAATTCATTTAAACCGTGTATAACTGAGATAAATCGATTCATTGTTTTATATCTTCTTGTTTTTATAAATATATATTTCTAGTTCACCTCAAATTTCCAAATCTAATTAATTTTATTTACTTCTAAAACTGTGTCTTCAGCTCGTTTAGATATGTTGGTAAGTCTCAATTTTTAATTATTTTTCTCTTGGATTATGGTTTGTATTAGCTTGTATGAGGATACAGGTGGTATACCACAAATGGTTTGTTCCAGAACCTCTTCTATCTCTGACACTTTGAGGATCCCTGAATCAGGAATTGCCTCATCTCAAACAGTAACATCACTACCCTCCACCCCGGCTTTTTTAGGGAATACCACACGCTTAGCGGCACTTGGAGGAACTATGTGTACAAGATTCAAAGTCTCAACAACTAAGTGTAATCAATCTGTCCACATGCTCCCTTGGGGAATAAGAGCTTGAGGTCCTTAAACTGGGTCCAAATTTCTGCCCTTCTGACACTACGATATATTGGAATTCATAAAGGACCTGCAGGAAACTCTTTTATAAGGTTCTCTGCGTCAAAGACAATTATGGGAAGAAAGTAACGTCGAAAATGTAATAGAGGAAGACCTTTTACCTGATGGTGCAAATAGATTAACAGAACCGTTGTCCAATATCAGTTTGAAATCTAAGAGTTTTCCAGACTTAGGTCAAAATCCAGCAATTTCCATCTTTCTAAGAAAAGTATGTCAAACGGTACGGAAATTAGAAATTAGGAAAGTCCATATTAATGTATACAAAAAACAAAGAAAAAAAATGAATAATTTACAAAAGAATCGCAAGATTACAATAAAATCTGCCAATAAGGGGGAAAGGTTGTAATCATAGACAGACAAATGTGCAAAAAAATTGTGGATAACTGTGAATGGTATCGGGAAATACCTTCAACCCAAATAAAAAGATTTTATGATGAATATTAACAATTAATCACATCAGCATTTAACAATGGTGTGATTAATAAGAAAATATTTGAGTACCTAAACAATAAAAATCCTTCTACCACCCTTCTATGCACTTCCTAAGATTCATAAAATAGCAAGTGACCCCCCAGGCTGTCCCGTCCTTTCTGGAATAGGCAGTATCTCATGTGAGGATAGTCAGTTGATTGGCGACTATTTACGACCTTTGAGTTTAGTCTATTCTCTTATCTAAAGCACACAATCGGTTTGCTAGTAATTGGTAAATTAATGGCCACAACTAACCAGCATATTTGGCAACAGAAAAACTTTATTCTCTTCTTATTAGAATATATTCTCACAAGGAATGTGTTTACGTTCGCAGATAAGACCTACTTCCAGACACGGGGGGTGGCAATGGGGACCTGTTGCGCCCCCACATACGCTAACCTGTATCTGGGGGGATGGTACAGGGAGCTCCTGTCGGATGAGTCCTTATCAATGTACTTCAGCCACATCTCATTTTGGCAGAGGTACATTGATGATGTTCTCATCCTTTGGCTGGGCCATGACGATATTCTAGTGGAGTTTCTCAATAAGTTAAAAACAAACAGCCTAAAGCTAAGTGTTACAATGCAATCCAGCACATCTTGCATTACCTCTTTAGATGTTCAAATACAAATTAACACTGATCTAACTATCTTGTCTAACTTATACCGTAAACCTACGGCCAGAAACATAATTTTATCAGCCTCTAGTGCTCACCCAGCAACTTTAAATAGAAGCATCCCATTTTCACAATAAATAAGACTGAAATGTAATTGTTCACATGAATTAGATTTTGAAAAGGCAGCGAAGGACCTTCAGCTATAATTAATCAATCGAGAGTCTAAAAATCTACTTTGAAGAAAGCTTATCGTAAAGTAAAAACTTACAAAGATCTCAAATAATATTTACTAAAAGAAATAAAGAATAGAACCCAGAAGAGATCAGAATCATCCCAAGGTTTTCTGACCAACACAAATCCTTAACTTAACATTTATATCAGACCTGAAAATTAGCAAATATTTAAATCCGGTTCCACAGATAACTTTTTTACTCCCAATGTAGATGAATACATAAAGTTACATGTAGATCCCAAGGAATAATTTACTTAGCATTCTGTAGCTGCAAATGCTTTTATGTGACGAGACGAGAGGAAAGTTCAGAAGGAGAGTCTATGAGCATGTATATGTATTAGTAATGGCAATAATTACAATGCCAATGAAATTAAATTTACTATGTTAAAACATGTTCCCCCTGATAAAAGACATGGCAACGGGGATAAAATCCACTTGCAAAAATAGGCTAAATGGATTTTCAATTTGAATGCTACACAATATCCGATATCTAAATGAAACCCTAAGCTTAAACCTTTCTTATAAGAGGTGTGACTTTGCTTTAGTTTTTTTCTGCGGTTTGCGATTATTACCATCACTAATAAACTCAAAATGTTACTAATATTTCTTTACAACTGATTTACATAAGCAAACCACTAATGCTGTTTTTTTCTTTTCCTATATCTTTAATAACAAGCTATCTGCTGTTGTATTGTAACCTACTCTATTGTAATTAAAATGTGTTGTGCTAATTGCTTCATGGAGTTACCTGGGTGCTTGGCTTGTCTCTGACTTTCTTTTATGGATGGAAACTCCCAGCCGACACCCGACTCAAGTCCTCTGAGTGAACTTGGACTGTAGGGAGGAGACCTAGGTACCGAAGGCTTACTCCCCCTTTGTATAAATTTCTGGACGTCACAGGGCACGTTCTAACCTGTTGGGATCTCTGGGAATGTCACTGGCTGTTGACCCAAAGGGAGGGATTAACATCAATACAACCCTGCAACTGCCCTATAGGATTTTCCAGTTCCTGACACCACATGGTCTACCAGACCATATGACGTGGGATTCCTGGACTGCACCCCATATACAGCACTCACAAAACCACATACACCAATATACCAAAAGCAGTATCCTAAAAACAAGGAAGATTCCTTAGCACCCATGATTCCCTCTTGCAACGACTGTAAAACCTATGATTCCCCGGAATATATTTACACATACTATAAATATTACCCAGGGAGATGTATGTTACCGTATGACTTGTAACCTCTCTGAAATACCCCACTGTACTACAGAGAATCACTCAGCTCCCTCAAGTTATGTATGCCCAAGAACCTGAAGCTATTTGTATGTAAAGGTACAAAGGTGAGAGGCCAAGTAGTTATCCTTTGTTGAAGGATAAAAAGAGGGAATGAGGAATTTTGCTGAGTCTTGTAGTTAATTATTTTTGTGCTTTTGTTATGTTTTGTAGATGATTGAATTATGTTGAAACTAGTTGTACTCTTCTTAAACTAGTGTCCGCTTCCCCCCTTTTTGCCTTGAAACTCTTCTTTCCTCCCTACGGCCATATATCTGTTACTTTGACAAAAATATCTTGTTCTAGAAAAACCACAAGGACCTCCGTCATGTCTGCTAATTGTCTGTAGTCATGTGATCACGCCACTAAACTGTTATATAAACTGTGTGCGAACAATAAAGTTTGGAGAATGATCTAACGACACATTGAGCTATGTGTGTTACATTCTCTCCCAGCGCTGTAAACAAAAGTCATCAGAAAGAGGGACCGCTGATCTGGGATCAATAGGAGATCACCTTAACACCCCCACGGATGTTTTTCTTTGAAACACTTCCAGTTTACCAAGCCAGATGTTCTGACCACGTGTGTGACGCCGTCAAAGGAGGACCAGCGGCGCGACGGATAGAGGTGAGTATTTGGGCTCCCTGCTTTGGCGGACATTCTTCTATGAAGGTTTGTTTATTGAGATTGGGTAAGCCCTTTTAACTATGAGGAAACTATTTGGTATTTATTTGGTGGCATTTTTTTGGGGATATTCACTATTCATCTTGTTTTTATATTTATAAAAATATAAAAACAAGATGAAGTAAAACAATGAATCGATTTATTTCAATATACATGGTTTAAATCGATTTTATACTAATTAATCCTATTTTTATGGTGATGAAACAACAACCCTCCTCTCGCCCCCGCTGCATGGTAGATCCGCTTCTTATGAGAGAGTAATACATACATGACCACAAGCACTCAGCATCAATGAAAGTTTACTGATGTGTAATTATTTGTTAATTTATGATGCAAACGTATTATTAAAAATTTTTACTTGAAGTAAATGTACCTGAAAACTATTTATCTGTTGTAGATCTCCTCATACTGAGGAAGCGGGCGTAGTATCAGTGAAACGCGTTGAAGTTGTTGGAATACCTCATTAGAAGATGCTTCCATTGGGATTTGCTTACTGATCCATTGTATAAGGAAGTCACAAAACACTGCGGTTAGTCGGAGAACTTCAAGGTGAACTTCATGGTGGGGTGACAACATCACACCGATCTGCTTATTATGCATCGGTCAAACTTACCTCTGGATGTTGTCGAGGTAGCCCCTTTGGTGTATTGGTAATACTTTGGTGTATTGTAGGTAGGAGCAGTTAGGTCCACAGCAGGGGTCTTCACGTCCCAGTGAGGAAATGTAAAATGGCGCGGGAGATTCCCGAAGCTGCCTCTATATGGGCTGCAGAGGACGGAGTTCCAGAAGTACTCCCTGCCATGTGCACGTTCCAGACGTATTTAGTCATTGGGACTTGTAAGGGAGGCGTACACCCGGGTCGGGGGATTTCCCTCAGAATCCACCTCCCGAGTGACGTAGGAGAGGGAGGGGCTTTGTGCGTGGCTGCCCGGCTCATTACCGAAATGTCATGCATATAGCTGATGCACAGCATCTGGCAAAGTGGGGACGTGGCATGGTGGGGTGACACACCGCCAATTCCCTCAGCCCCTTGGTCGCCAATCCCAGTGCTTTGGTCTTCCTCTGTTTACTCATAATGAGTTAGTAGTCGCCTTATAATCTGAATAAAAAAGCAGGCAAACGTATTATCTAAAATATTTTACTTGAAGTACATGTACCTAAAAACTAAATATCATTTGTAGATCTCCTCATCCTGAGGAAGCGGATGTAGTATCCGCGAAACGCGTTGAAGTTGTTGGAATACCTCATTAGAAGAGGCTTCCATTGGGATTTGCTTACTGATCTATTGTAAGGAAGTCACAAGTGCGGTTAGTCGGTGATCTTCAAGGTTACCTTCACACAACTTCACAGGACAACGTCACACCCATCAGCTCATTATGCATCGGTCAAACTTACCTCTGGACGTTGTCCAGGTAGCCCCTGTGCTGGATCGCTGCTCTCCTCCAAAAAAGCAGGGCAGCACGGGATCTCCTTCATAGCGCGTCTTCACTCTGCGCCATCACAACCAAACCCCAATAACTGATGGCTTTAGAAACATGACAAATAGAAGAAGGGAAAACCCCTATGTCTACTTCATCGGTTCTTCAGCACCATTCATTATATTTAGCATTGCCTTCTTCTTGACTGTTCCATCTCTGTGGAGGCACATCAGGAACATGAGGGGCATTGGGACAAATTTTAGAAATCCAGACATGAAGACCCATTA
>NC_092861.1:551551-561165 GCF_032062135.1 Pyxicephalus adspersus
CATATGATTATTACTGGGATTGTATAACAACGGTAACATTGCTGAACTCGTGTTCTGTTATTATATATATCCTTTTTTCCTAATTATTAATTTTTGATATGAGGGACTAACAAACCTGACTGTAGTCCATTCTATATTGTTATACAATCCCATACCTAATAAAACACAACCTGCATTCATATCCATCCCTCTCCATCATCGGCTACCCTACCGGGGACGGGAGCGCCCTCTCTTTTAAGGTCAACCGAACCCCAATAATCTCAGTTAAATCCATTGTAACATACACCCCTATAGACGGGTCTACTATTGTAACCTAAGCATGTAATAATGTCCATCTGTGTTCTGAGCTCAATACAAGTGCTGGGCATGCGCTGACTACGGATAACGTGCAGCCATCATGGTTGGGCACAAGTTGCCCATCTTCATTCAGCTGCCAATCTAGCTGCCGTGTGTGCTGATTGCATGATTCCCTATCCCATTTATTTAGGAAGGACTGGAAACAGCTATGGTCCGCTTTTTGGTCGGCTGCCACCGATTCGCCCGCACCACTTTACCCCAATGAATCAGCTACTAGTAGTAAGTAGACCTCTATTGTAAATCATTCATACATGGCAGAACTTCCCAATTCACCTCTTTAGATTAGGTGTATTCACATCATGCACCAGGAGTCTATTGTTATAATTGTTATACTGAACAATACTTATTCATTTCCTTACAACCTCTATTTCCTTAGGGGAACAGATTTAAAATTGAAGAATTCCCCTTTATATTATACAGTCACAGGTAAACATTACCAGCATGCCTTATACAATATATTTCATCATAGATTGTTCCGCAACAACTCGTCCCTGTTTGGTTAAGTGAATAATATTGATTGTTCATTTCTGGGAGTATTAAACACTAACCAGCACTTTTATTTCTTTCATTCCAACCGTATTTCTTTTATTGACTACCTTTGATCAATTATACTCAATTTAGGATCTCTGAACAATTATAATCAATTACCTGGTCAGGAACACCATCCAGTACCGAATTATCTTTCATTGTAACTACAGCGAGAGATTGAAGTAAGAACATATATATAATACTACTATTCATTATCAGTTTTATACTCAACACAGGCTAACACTCTGTACAGCTTTATATCTTTATCTTGGATTAGCGCGTCCAAAGCACTATTTTGGTTTTATCTTTACTGTATCCCGGAGCATTAGAATTCTATTTATTGCAAAGAGGATTGTTGTCTTATTTCCTACGCTAAGTGATCATTCCCCTGTACAGTGATAATTCACTTTTCTAAGTGAACAGTCCAAACTCCTTCAGTACATTTACCCAATTCAGTTTTAATTTACATTTTACACAGCAGCCAAACTATTTTAGAAATGGCGTCAGATCTCCTCCCTTACTAGACAGCCAGAGCTGTGTAAATCCCCAGGGAATGCCGCGCATTTCACTTGTTTTCAGTTCATCTTTAATATTGAGGAGTCTCACAATGACACACTTCCATAATTACCATCCACACATTTAGATTCTGTAACAAACAGGTAACAGCTTATTGCTGGGGCATGCAAGATGTCAAATCATTCATCCAGACTCCAAAATGGATCCAAATCTGATATGGGGGGCATATTATTAAAGTGGTAAATGTGACATTCACTAGATATTCATTACAGGTGAATCAGTAATATAAAAGAAAATACATGCACCAGGAGGATTTATATGCAGTGTATGTTTGATGAATGTAACATTTCCTTCTTTATAATTATTCCCCCAGGAGTGTGTGTGTGATTCAAGCAGATGTACTCAAGCAGATGTAAATCTTGCTGCCAGTGCCCAGGGTTTGTCACATTGTATGCTCAGAATATTGGCACATTATGGCAGACTTACCCACCAAAGTACCCCCACTCCCAGTGCTATGACAGCTCGGATGCCCCACATCATAATAGCCCTGATAGGTGGAAGGATTTGTGGCAGAAGAGACTTCATATTCTTCTCTGCAATGAGTAATCTGACTGTCGGGACTTCTTGTTCTTTAAGTGGTTAGAGCTGCCTGTGTGGACGTTTGATATTGTATGCATGGCATATTGTTTTACAAAGCAATTAGGCAGACGGGATATTTGCATGGAAACCAATCATTTCCTAAATTTACCTGAGCCAAATTATTGTGAGCTCTATCTTCCAGTATACCAGTCCCAGGTCCATAAAGGACTTGGCCAAGCCTGTACACTTACCATCCAACTAAAATGGTAACACAATTGTGTTTGTATCTGCGCTGTATGCTGAGTGTCTCATGGACATCACGTTAAATGTTTTCCTTGTCTAATTCTATAAAATGGAAAAAGCAAAATCTTTGGATAAAATCCTTATTAGTATGGGGATTGGCAGGAGCTTGTTTCTCCTCTATGTCTCTGCACTTTACACGTTCCATGGATTTATGGATGGTGTCAAACTTAATTGTAACTTTTCAGGATGAATGTTTTTGCACTTTAGTAACCTTCGGATCACCACCATGCTCTGCGTAGTTTATTGTATAAAGATCACAAACTCTTTATCCCCATGAAGGCTGGGATCTCTAGAATAATAAATATGCTTGGAGGGTATTCTGTTCAGATATGATATGTGCCGGCCATCTCTCCATTCAGCATACATCATCACTGGTAACTGGGAGATAAAGAAATCACTTTATGTATTTGCATTTTGTTTGTGTGAGATCATTCTGTTTAGCTGTTTGGTTGGGTAGAAAACTGAAAAAAAAAACAATAAACCATCTGACACTTTTGAAGGAAAAAATCAGTAATTTACAAATTGTTCATCTGTACATGTAAAGTTCTCAGCACATCGCTATTCCGAAGTTACTTTGGTTACTAGAGAGCCCAATATAACTTAGATTGTGCAAATATCTGAATGTTCAGTTGTAAAAAGTTAATCCATCCAAAATTGACATGTCAGTGACTGTCAGAACCTGGTGGCAGTTTCAGCCTGTGGGCTCTTACATGTTATTTCAACTGTGAGAACAATCTGCTATAATTCCTGACTTTCTGTCCTCCTTGAAGTTTTTGTGCTGCTTTCCACTTATATGTGTTCTATTTCCTCCTATAAAGTGATACTAACTGGCCAAAGGATTTGTATACCTTGCTCCTAGAAATGTATTTTTGGTGTCCCCAGTGAAGGATCCGGGTAATACTACATGATACAAAGACATTGTATACAACTTGTGGTCGCAGTTTGGTGAAGATCCTTCTGTCCCCCCATTCTGTGCCCCATTCACAAAGCCCTGACCTCAACCCTCCTGAAAACCTTTAGGATAGATTGGAATATTAAACAAGGTTTTCAATTATAAAATCAGTACATATTAATAATGGTCATGGGTACAACTTTTAAGGCTTTTTGCATAGCCAAATACCACGGCAGTTTCAAAGTTCCCAGCACAGCCATACTGCAGGGCAGTTTCAAGGTTCCCAGCACAGCCATACAGCAGGGCAGTTTCAAGGTTCCCAGGCCGGCCGACAGATTCAGGACGCGAGTGTACGCGCGCACTCGAGCCCCGGACCGCGGTAATCCGCGATCGCTGGTCGCGCGTATTATCGCGCTTCCCGCGATCGCGGATTTCAATGATGAATCAGGGCCATTGTATACAACTTGTGGTCGCAGTTTGGTGAAGATGCTTCTGTCCCCCCATTCTGTGCCCCATTCACAAAGTCCTGACCTCAACCCTCCTGAAAACCTTTAGGATAGATTGGAATATTAAACAAGGTTTTCAATTATAAAATCAATACATATTAATAATGGTCATGGGTACAACTTTTATGGTTTTTTGCATAGCCAAATACAACGGCAGTTTCAAAGTTCCCAGCACAGCCATACTGCAGGGCAGTTTCAAGGTTCCCAGCACAGCCATACAGCAGGGCAGTTTCAAGGTTCCCAGGATAGCCACACAGCACTACAGTACAGTAAGTATCGCTATGACAACACAGTGCAGCTGTAAACATCACTATGACATCAAAGGGCAACAGTAAGCATTGCAAGAACAATGAGTTTTTTTTTTAATATTATTAATAATGTAACTAATATATAATATAGATCTTTTTCGGGGGATTGGGAAGAGGATTTTTTGGGGGTTGGGGTAGATTTTTTTTGTTTTTTTTGGAGATTGGGGTAGGGCTTTTAGGTTGAGTAAGGTTTTATGTGGGGCTACTATGACCTGCATTGTGGTTTCATCTATAGTTTTTCTTAGCCACCTGAAGCCTCATATCATTAAATATCATCTTCAGAACTGTCCCAGATATTTGTCTTATTCAGCATAACACTTACAGGGGACGGGGGCATCGACAAGATTTTGCTGCTGCCAGAGGAAGGCAAGTTGTGGCCTCTCGGAGCCTCATCAATGGCTGTCTGCCTCCCTTGTTTAGATGCCGACTTGCTGCTGCATCCGGGGTTCCTCTGGGGAGGCACAAAGCTGATGGATGGGATGGGTAGGTGGTGGAGTGGGTTAGATGGAGCCTTCTTCTGCCCAATGCTCCTTTCACACAGCCCTACACACAGCCCTACGCATGCGCAGTAACAACCCAGGGATGCTGTGTAAACTTGTGTTCAGTCTTTTACAAATTGTACTGTCATGTACTGTAACATGTAACATGCTAACTGCGGCATGGAGTGTCTGAGATAGAGATCACCAAGTTGGCATGTATGTACCTTCTCTGAGCATTCCCCGGTCTAACCATGGGGTGAGTTTACTTGGATGTTCTCTCCTGGGAAGATTGGCAAATGTCCGGAATGTTTTCCACTTGTTAATAATCTTTTTCCCTGCAAAATGTTGTTTGGAAATGGCCTTCTAACCCTTCCCAGATTGATGGGCAGTAACAATTGTTTCTCTAAGGTCAGTGCTGATGTCCCTGGCATTGTGCTAACACACACCTGTATGCTCCAATCCTACTTACCCTCCTAATGCCTATAGAGGTGGTAAGTGTGCACTTCATTTTTCACACACTGCTTTATGCATTTTTACTTAGTCTTTGTTAAATAAATAATGACACAGTGTGATATTTTATGTGTTGTTTATCTGATGCTATTTAACTCATTGTAAAACCTGCTAGGGGCCCGATGATTTTATTATTTCCTGATATGCAAAACTTATTTTATTTCAGGAATCTATCTCATCAGCTCCACACCACCATTCATCATATTCACCATTGCATTCTTCTTGACCATTCCTTCTCTTTGGAAGCATATCAGGAACATGAGTGGTGATGGCACAAGTTTCCAAAATCCAGACATGAAGACACATTACAATGCAATCAAAAGCATCACCTTCTTCTTTCTGCTTCATATCATGTTTATTATATGCATTAATATTCACCATTCAGGTATGCTGGCAAGAGGAACCTTACAGAAATCATTCATGTCAGTGCTGACTGTGGTCTATCCTTTCCTGCATTCTGCTGTCCTCATCTTTTATAATAGGAAACTCAGAAAGGAATTCCTTCATCTCATAACGTGTGGATTACCAGGTGGTCAATAGAAAGCAATGGCTGATCTGTAGGTTCTAGAAGAAAAGAAATACAGATAGAATTATGATATAGTAAAGACGTAGAAGTGATAAATGTATGTTTATAAAACATGTATCATCGTATAATCATTTTTTTTTATCTTCTGTAAATGTTTGTGATCTTATCAATATCATTACATTACATGGTCAGGAATGTGTGGATAGTAACTCATCAAACTTTTATATCTCATTCCAAAACCATAATCATAATATGGAGTTGTCCCACCCCACCACTTAATAATACGTGTATAATTGCCTCCTGTCTTCCAGATAATGTAAGAAATCTTTCAAGAAGGTTCCACTAATGAAATCCTCATCTTATCCTCTCTAGTCACCTTTTCTCATTCCCACATACCGGATGTTCTCCTCTGGAACTTTTTGTCACAATCTGTCCGGCATGCACCCATCCTCTATCTTCTGACACCTATTCAGGAAACCATATTGTATGACTTGGGTTATTCCAACCATTGGGCCACCATATCATCGTGTAGAACATGGCAGGCAAGGAAAATACCTTCACCTAGTACACAGCTTGCTCACTGTCCTTACCTGTTCCCTAACCCTTATTGCCTTATATTGTAAAGCCCATAAGGACAGGTTTCCACCCCTGTTATATACAGTATATGTATTCCACCTCTATATATGATATTCTATGTGATCTATATATCCCCTCACTGTGTGTACAGTAACTATCTATACATTTATATTGCACATCTATGTATCATTTACAAACCAACCCTTTCTGTCTTTATTTCCCTCACTGTCTGTATTATGTATTTTATAATATACTCACAAGGTGATGGTTCTATGTAAGTTACTATAAATAATAATAAAATGAGAGAAGTCTGTTGGCGTAGTGTTTTTATATAACCTGTGGACTAGTAGAGATGGTATAGGAATGTTTAAGATTAATAAGATATCTTGATGAGAATTCAGCCACCTGATTGAAAAGCCTATTGCCGGTGCTGGTCTGTCTCCATGCATTGGGTAATGCTCATACCCAATGGCAACAATTGCACAGTGGATCCTGGCTGGGGTGAATAATAGGGGAAGAGGTCCTATATTGGGGTGGAGCAGAGACACCCAAAGAGATGACATATTTAGGATATATTAGTGAAGTCAGTATTTTTAGTTGTTTATGTAACTGAAGCCCCTTGGCCTAAAACTATATAAGTTATTCTGCATCTTTACTTGTTTTACCAGTCCTGAGGAAGTGGCCCCCAATGAGCCATGAAACCTGTTGATTAGGTTTGTACCAATAAAAATCACTGATGTACCCCATCCCTATAGATGTATCTGTCATACCTACTCCACTTTATTGGGGGCTTTGCTCCTCCTCTTGTGAGATGAGATTGAGATTTTGACTTGTGCCGGTGAGACTTGGTGCCCATTGGTGAGGTCAGGTGTTGATGTTGGATGAGAAGATCCGGCTCACCATTCCAATTTACCCTAAGGTGTTCAGTAGGATTAAGGTTAGGGCTCTGTGAAGGACATGCGAGTTCCTCCACACCAAACTGGTGACCCCATGTCTTTATGGAGGGGGCTTTTTTCCCTGGGGCACAGTCATGGGGAACAGAATAGGGTCTTCACCAAACTGTGACCACACAGCTGGAAGAGCACAATTGTCCGCAATGTCTTTTGTATCATGGAGGATTACTGGGACCCATCACTGGGGGCACCTGAATTTATTAATTTTCAGTAATGTTCACACATTTTTATTTGTACTATATATTATTAGGAATGAGCCTCCGGTAATTTCCTTGAACTTCAGATAGTTTTGCGAAATTTCGGCAAACCGATTTTGCGAAACCTTTGGAAGATCTTGGAAATTTTAACAGGATGATACACAGGTAATTCTCCTATTGCGATCCCCAGGGCACTAAAGGTTAATAAACCTCTAGTCCCGGGGATATTCTCAATGAATGCAGCTGCCTCGGGCGGCATTCATTGAGAAGATGTGTGATTAATTAACCTCTAGTGTCATGGATCGCACACTTTTTGAGGGTTTTTTGGTAGATTTCTCCTCATTCATTCTCAGTCGTTATGACCGGAACTGAACAAAATCCAACTCCAGCAACCATAAAACATTACATACAGGTAGAGGGAAAGAGGGACAGGCCTTTGGTGGCACAGTTATAATTAGTATATTGTTTATTTAGTAGAAGGTATTCGGATCTAATCTAAACCTAACTCTGCTGTGCTAGAACCTTCTGCTAACACAGTCCTACTAAAAAAAAGGATTCCATGAACAGTATCCATATAAGAGCAAACGAACAGACATATATACATAGATATTCTCAAACCCAACGCGTTTCACCCAAAGAAGGCTTCCTCAGGGGGTTTGAGAATTCAAAACTAGAGTAACATATAAAGTACCGTTATTATAGTCCATGGCACATAGTAACATTACAGTCTATTCACAAATATAACTAGAAATAATTAATATCCTTTACATTCATCTAGGGAGGGGATGAATTGGAGTAGTAGTATGTAACAATAATAAAATAAATAAACAATTAAAATATAGTCAACGTACTTGTGTCTGTCGATTATTGCCTCTCAAACACCACCTTGAATAGTGAGATAAAGAGAACCAACTATCAAAGTGTACTAAGGATATTAAACAAAAGAAATATATGGTTACTATTAGAGTTACACTATATTTATCTTCTATAATGGTTTATTTTTAATTATATGAATATAATTACTGTCCATATGTAACCATAAAACACTAATTTTATCTCTAGGAAGGTTCGGAACAAAGGTGGTAAAAAAGTAACAGGTCCTCTTGATGTCCTGGATGTCCGCTGGTACTAGCAGCTGGATGGATACATACACAGGTTACAAAGGGCTAAGAATCCTCTTCCACCCCCTGAGGGCCAGGCCTGGCAATTGGTCTCATGGCCACCAGGCAGCGCTTTTCTCATAGGAGGAAATGAAAAGATGCCACACGACATTTCATACCTGGAGCTCCAGCACAGACAAAGGCAACTCAGGGAAAGTGAATGTCCATAGTAAAGGAGCAGATTATTACCAAACCAGCACAAAAATTATGCCAAACTATAAACACATTTATAAGTAAATATAAAAAGACCTTACTTTATCTTTTGCATTCTTTTGGTATAGAATTAGTTTTATAAAACTTACAAATATTAATGTTGACCCGACAACAGCTCTTACTAGATCCGCTTAATCATTTATTAGGTCTGTCCTTCACGGGTCCCCCCAAACTTGCCAGTAAACTCGCTCCCCATATTTTAGTAGCACCTCATACCCTGATCTCGGCCAGGTGGAAATTCAATCTCCCTCCCTCTGTGGAAGATTTATACTCAAATTCAGGATGTTCGTCTGATGGAATTCCTTACAGCCCTTCTTCCAAACAAAGCTGACAAATTTCAACTGATTCGGGAACCCTGGGACACTTCCTATTCTCATATACAGGTTTAGGGAGTTATGATACTTGAATCTGGGACATTCTACCACTATTGCCCTTTCATCCCCCATTGTTGTTGTTTATGTAATTTATTTTTTATTTTTGTTGTGGTGTGTTCTGTGGCTATTGTACTTAAGCTTTTTTTCAGCACTACTGTATGGGATTTCACTACTTATTCTGGATTCCACATACTCTGAAAGTAGCACTTGCTACCAATAGACATGGACATATACTTCAATTGGACTATTTTCGTTTATTCCTATTTTTTGTATTTCTTTTTTTACTATTTGTCCCACTTTATGTATATTGATCCCATACCTATATTGTTTTTTGTTCAGTTTTTAAAAAAAAGGAAATATTGGTGTTGCTTCTTTTTTGCATTTTTTTGGGGGTGCTTCTTGTTACTTTTGGGTTGTTTGTAGAAAAGTGTCATGAAACCAGAAGGTACCAAATGCTAACTGTTGGGGGCGTTACCAAAATATACTTTTTCTGGCTCCACTTTTCCCAAAAAGGAAATAAACGAATTGGCAGCAAACACTGCACCAAAAATATTTAAAGTTGGGTAAGTCCCAGATGTTGGCTCGCTTCCTGCCTGGGAAAATACATTTTTCTGGGACGCGGAATAACGGCACACGT
>NC_092861.1:561574-572076 GCF_032062135.1 Pyxicephalus adspersus
GGGGGGGGCTGTAAGTGGGTGGTGGTCCCTATATTGTGACCCAACTTATCAGTAGCTTCCCAAAAACAGCCCGGTGGTAAGTGAAAATTGCTGAGTGGTGCACCTGGGTAGAAAGGGCCGGGGAGAACACTGGAATACAATACCCAGATGTGAAGAGGTTGGTGATTAGTGACCTCGCACCGGGGCCCAGCTCTGTTACCATTGACCTTGAGATGGATTCATGGGGCACCTCTGGCTTTCTTCTGTCTCTGATCTCCCACTTACCTGTATAGAAGAGGCAGATGTTGTGGTGAGCCATTATTATATGGGCACCCTTCTATGGCATGTAGGGCCAAGTAGAGAAACCGGGATTATTAGAGGGTATTATAGGTTCCTGCAACAGCCCTGCATCTTAGTAAGGATTTATTAGAACATAATTCTGTATCAGACTGCAGGTGGCACTCCGGTGACATTAGTCATGGAAGCTGCCTGAATTCTTAGTCGTCTGAAAAAAAAAAAAAACTGAAGCAAAAAAAAAAAAGAAAAGTTGTTAGGCTCCAAGTTGTGGTCTAATGCAACCTTAGATAACATTATATGACATGACTAGGGTAGTCCTGATACCTTCATCCAAGCACCCCATCCCCCTTTTCCATGCAGGTCAGCCCCTCCCACCTATACCTCGAGAACCTCACAGACACCATGTTGGATGGAAATTGTCTGACACGGCCATCTTTTATTATACAACATACTATTAAGACAAAAACCAACAATAAATAACTAAATTTAAAAATAAAACACATTGTACCAGTTTGACCTTTTTTGGCTGCTGCTTTGGGAAGGTCCCCCTTTAATCCATCTATTGGACACCACCTATCTACCATGACTCGATATATTTGGCACCTAGCTGCCCGTACTGACCCAGGCACCAATATCAGTCATTCACAGACTCCACCTCCCAGTCTTTTCCAAAACACCAATTTACCCCAACAATTTAATAAAACGGAGAATACCCGTACCATAGATAAAAGAAAAATCTTTGTAGTTTTTAGATTATCTTGCATGTGATTGGATATTCTTTGCAAATTGAACTACCACCACATTCACTTGTGAATTATCCCTGGTGAGGAGATAGTAAGTGAAAAAGCCTTTATTCCTTCAGTAAATCAGCCCAATGACAGTTATAAATATCCCGGTGACAACAAGCATGAAACTATAATCCAGAAACAAATATTACTTTTGTCAATGCAAATCATCGTACAAAGCCAAGTGTTAGCTTTCTCTGATTTGAATTTTAATCAAACAAGCTTTGTGAGGACACCGGGAAGGTGAAAGTGTCCAGAACTTGGAAGGCTCTATAGGAGTAACACAATCCTTGTTGTTAGCCGGGGTCTCAGCTTTCCCGGAGTTCTCCAGGTCCAATATCGCTCTCATGCCGGCTGTCATCAAGCTTATTCTTCATTCTGTCTTCTTTATCAATGTCATTGTTGGGATGCCACTCAATTTATTCATAGTGCTGATGAACTGCAGGACCTGGAGGAGGAAGAAAAGTCTTCCAGCTGGAGATCAGATTGTCACCAGTCTGTGTCTGTCCCGATGGATCTTCCAATGTCTGATTACTGCTCATCACACCTCACATTTCTTTCTGCCAAGTGACAACTTTAACAATTTCTTTACCCCAGCTAGGATCCTTCTGAATTATCTCTCCATCTGGTTGGCCAGCCTGCTCTGTGTGTATTATTGTGTGAAGATCTCTACCTATCAGCATGTTGGGTTTCTCTATGTCAAGGCCAGGATGTCCAAGATGGTGCCATGGTGCCTTGGACTCTGTGTGTTTCTTTCTTTGGTATTTATTCAGCCTTATGCTTGGCATTTCTTCTCCTTAGCACATAAAGCTTCAAGAGATGGTAACATGACGAAGGAGAACATTGGAACATCCTACACATACTTCATTGGTTCCTCTCCACCATTCATTATATTTATCATTGCGTTCCTCCTGACCGTTCCATCTCTGTGGAGACACATCAGGAACATGAGAGGTGATGGGACGAGTTTTAGGAATCCAGACATGAAGAGCCATTACAATGCCATAAAAAGCATGGCCGCCTTCTTTCTGCTTCACATCTTCTTTTTAATTATTGTTAATATTAATCTCTCCGGCGTGCTGAATGTTGGGGATCTCTACAACCCCCTGACCGTAATGCTGATTTCATTCTATCCATGTCTGCATTCTGCTGTCATCATCTTCTATAACACCAAGCTCAGACAGGGATTTCTCATTCCATTAAAGTGCATGATAAATGTTCTTCAGAAGAAAGCAGTGATTGCATGAACATGGATAAATGACAAGCTTACATTTTATTATTATATATCTATAAAAGTTTGTTTTTTATTATCTGTGTTGTAATCTCTACAAATGTGGGCAAATATTTTCAGATTTATTCAATATGACCCTTTCTTTCCATGCTGTATGAAAGTGCAAAACAATTGTGACAAATAGCGGGATTGTAGATAATGGAAGGACCAATGGCTAATTATATGAATTGGTGGCTTCCAGTCGGTTTGTCTGTAATTCCAAGAAGAAGATCCACACACCGATGTATAAGAATTGGACTTTTCACCGGACATTCATATTTCTCATCAATTCTCATCATCATGGTTTATCTTACTATAGATTATGGGGAAATATGCTGACCTTTGCGATGTTTTTGCAGTGGTGATTTCATTCCAAGCGGCTAACTTACCGTTTTATTACAACTTGGCTGTCTTTGGCTAAATTAGATTATGTGTGTGAGGTTTTCTTGGTTTTTAACCACATAATATGTATGTGTGTATATATATTTATATATATATATACTATATACTATGCTTTGTATGTGATATATACTGTTTTAAAAAAAAATGTATTAGAAGCTGAATTTTATTACATGAAGTCGTTGATTACTATGAATTTGATGCTAATACTGCCTTAAAAGTCCCTCTGAGCTTTCTCTTGCTTCTGTTTTTTAGATTATTTTGGGATGTGGCAGGTAGACTTTGTATTGTAATATTGAAAAGATTGTTCAGCCCTCTTCCATCTTTAAATAAGATAAGGAAAATATATGAAAAATTAATGATTCTTACTTGGATGGCTATCCTATTGATGCAATAATGAAAATGTAATAATAATTAATAATCCATTACTAGTAGAGAAAGGTATCTAGAAATATATGAAATAAAGTTTTTTTATATATATTATATATTAAATCACAAACTGTTTTAAGTTAGAGTTGTAATATACGTTTGATCCACAAGATGGCGTACCTATGATTTAGGAATAATACACTGACCTATGGGAAAGTTATGATAATGATAATAGTTATGATAATAGTTTAATTAAATATAATATTAATAATCAAAAAATATGATAAAAAATTAAGTCAAGACATACCTCAGAAAAGATATATGTTGTATCTTATTAACAGTATAAGGAATGTTTCCAAAAATAAGGAACGGTATCTCAAGGAAAATGTTATAGATGAATTGGGAAGAAAAACCGTCCTAAGCTAAAGGAGGGCAATAAATGTATTTAATATACTAAGTAGAGACTTATGGTTAGTACTCTAATAAGATAATAGATTACTTATTGTTGTATGAGAAGGTAGAAGGGGAAGTTGGTGGCACCCGTCCAAACCAGGACTCATGCTACCAGAAAAGGAGGGCCTCCGACCCTGTACATATAAGGAGAATATCATCTATATATCTTCTCCATATTTTATTAAAGTGAAGATATTTGTTGTTAGGTGGCTTGGAGAGGAGTTGTTTTTCCCATTCTCCTTGGTATTTAAAATACTGTAATAAGATAATAGATCAGCAGCAGCTCTTCCTAAATGGGTTAGAATATCAAACTTACTGACCGTGTGTGAATTAACGTGCCCGTCCGGTTGATTCGTGCTACTATTGTTTATGGATGGATAAATAAAGTTTTAATGAAGCTGGGACAAAGCTCCGGATAAGCGGGATCTGATTAGCACAAACCGGGGGTGGGAAAGGATGAGTCAGCTTTCCTTATAAATAAAAGAAGGGGCCAGGGTCCCTCATAGCACCCAAAGAGGGTTTCCCCATCCCCCGTAAGGCATTAGTAGGAGGGACAATTTTATAGAAATAGAAAATATGAAAAAAATATTTATTTGAATTAAAGATACATTGGAAGGAGTTATTTGAATTATGTATATATGTGTTTATGGGTATTATCATCCACCAGGTATGCAAGCTGACTGCTATTTACAATAATACATGGTACAAAGTTGCACCATAAGAATGTTGTATTATAATAACGTTATAATGATGTACTATAATAACGTTATAATGATGTACTATAATAATGTTATAATGATGAACTATAATAACTTATAATGATGTAATATAATAACGTTATAATGATGTAATATAATAACGTTATAATGATGTACTATATTAATGTTATAATGATGTACTATAATAATGGTTTAATGATGTACTATAATAATGTTATAATGATGTACCATAATAACGTTATAATGATGTACTATAATAATGTTATATTGATGTACTATAATATCGTTATAATGATGTATTATAATAACGTTATAATGATGTATTATAATAACGTTATAATGATGTACTATAATAACGTTATAATGATGTACTATAATATCGTTATAATGATGTATTATAATAACGTTATAATGATGTAATATAATAACTTATAATGATGTACTATAATAACATAATGATGTACTATAATAACGTTATAATGATGTACTATAATACCGTTATAATGATGTACTATAATAATGTTATATTGATGTACCATAATATCGTTATAATGATGTAATATAATAATGTTATATTGATGTAATATAATAACGTTATAATGATGTACTATAATATCGTTATAATGATGTAATATAATAACTTATAATGATGTACTATAATAACATAATGATGCACTATAATAACGTTATAATGATGTAATATAATAACTTATAATGATGCACTATAATAACGTTATAATGATGTACTATAATATCGTTATAATGATGTAATATAATAACTTATAATGATGTACTATAATACCGTTATAATGATGTACAATAATAATGTTATATTGATGTACCATAATATCGTTATAATGATGTACCATAATATCGTTATAATGATGTAATATAATAATGTTATATTGATGTAATATAATACCGTTATAATGATGTACTATTGAATGTATCAACAATGTGAGGGAGAAAGATTACCAAAACATAAGATTGAAATAAGACATACAAAGTAAGTCAAGGTAAAGGTAGGATTAACACTATTCATGCTCATTAAATACATTTGGGAAAGTAAAACAAAATCATAATTAACACTGTACATACTCATTATATTAGTTACGTTCGAGAATTTAATGCTAAGAGGTAAGTATTCAACTAAATATCTAACATATAGCAGCCTATATCGTGTACAACATTGAATTTAGTTACATTATTATATAAATCGTGACCTAAGGATTTTTTAGATCCATCAATTGGTACATATTTTACATCAAACATTGTCGTATACAATATTATATAATAATATATTATATTATATATTATATAATATATATTATAATATTATATAATTATATAAATATACAGTACATGATTGAAAACAAATAAACATGATTTCAGGTGATAATATTTTCAATATTGTGGTAAATGTGTTCCTAATTATAATAATTTAAACTATTACAATGAATATAGACAATATATAGGATCGTAGTTCAACTGATAACTAACCAAGGGTATGGAGACACCTCACGTCAAAGATGAAAAGTAATATATATGGGTTGGAAAAGTCTAATTTAGAGAAATGGTTTGACTGACAATACGTTGTTGTCGGTGGCTTTAAGAATGAAGATCCACTTTCAGCTTGGAGTAATAGTTGGTCTACACATCCGCCTCTAGGATTAGGGCCGATACGTTCTAAAACGGAAAAGGAAATTACGGAATTATCAAAGCTGTGATATGTTCCTACATGGAGACTGATAGGTGTGACCACTTGGTCTGTATTTATGGAATACACGTGCTCATATATTCTCTTCCGCAGAGTTCTTTGTTTCTTCCTACATAGAATCTTTTACAAATACATATGATGAAGTATATTGGCACTGTTGTAGAATAGTCATTATACTTACTGACTTTGTGTATTTGCTTATTTGGCAATAGAACTTCTTTCTGTTCTTTTAGCCATGGGCACTGGCAACATCTACCGCACTTCCCGATGGTAATGGTTGTTGTAGGGTTTGCTGGTGGGATGTATAATGGCTGCGGACCTGACTGTTTCCCGTACATAATAGATGGATGGGGGGGTACAAACTTAGATGTCTTTGGATCGGATAGTGGAATATGCCAATGCTTTCGTAAAATGTTGGAAACTGCTTGACGTTGGTTATTAAAGCTTGTAATTAACCTGACCTGTGTCAGAATTGTCTGTTTTAGTTAACAATGAAGTACGTTTATGTGTTTTAGCTTTTTTGGCCTAAAGTAACCCACCCACCTAAGATATATACTTACCAAGATTCCAATGGCAAGCAGATATGTTTTTACATTCCAGCAGCCAGCAGATGCCCCGGTGTAGCCCAGCACCAAGAGTCTATGAAGCCGTTCTCTGACCTCATGGAGAGCTCACTTGCCAGCCGTCTGCATCGCTTTATGTGTCTTTTATGTTTGTTTGTTTTCTATTGCAATCATTGAGTTTTTAGGTTTTGAAGTCTCTGGAAACCAGAAACAAAGTCCTCTCCCCCAAGGAGTCTGTTTCTGAGTAATGTTTATTTGGTTCTTTAAGTTATGAATATTTTCAATGGTCTAATGAATATATTATTATTACCCAACCGCCCCCTCCATGGATTTATACCGGGGTGAAGATTCTTCTGTAGATGGGTTCTTTGCCTTGGTGGCTCCTCAGGGGCAGTGTGGGTGGGCTATAGGTCCGTAGTAGGGCAGAGTTATGTGAAAGGAGCTCAGGGATAACCAGAATTTGCCATCACCCCCATAGGAGGGGCTGGATTTCTGCATCTCAATAATGATGGTCCTGAATATTGGAGTCATTGCTGGTTCTTGTGTTCTCTTAGGACACCAGTGGGTTTTTCTTCCCTATTAGATAAGTTGGTGGTTCTTTCTGCTGACCAGGACCCAAATCCCTTGCTGACCTAGGCCCTCCGACCCTGCAAGATTCTTGCTAATCCTTTATGATGGTGGGGCCTTCTTTTCCCCTCTGTCTCCAGATATTTATCCATAAACACAGACCCCCCTCACCAGGCACCAATCCCAGTGATAGGTCACATGACAAAATCCTTCATTTAGGATTGGTTCTCTTTACTATGACAAGGTGATCCACAGGAGAGGGCGACCAATCATAGGCTTGGAGAATCAAGGACTGAACCACTATATAGATCCAGGCACTACAGAGTCAGACATCCCTTCACCTTTATTAAAGAGTCCCTGTACTTAAATATTACTGAGACAGATTAGCCTAATTGTTGGAATGTAGCAGAATAAATACATTAGACTAAAAAAAACATAATGGGACTTTTTTTTAGGTAGAAACAGTAAAATTATAATTTTTTAATGAATCCATCTAACACCTAAAAACAAAATGAATAAACATACAATAAACAAATGACATACAATGTAGTGACCACATTTACATAATATAAATGAATAGCTTCATCAGATATATGAATCAACATTATGTATCCCATGTTTGGTCACTGGGAATATCAAATAGTAAGACATTTCCTAGCTGTCTGTCCTTTACTCATAGAAAACATTCTTAGTACCTCGTTATATACATTGAGGAGGAGTACATTGGAGGTCTCCAGGATATCCAGCACCCCACTGACAATCTGAATGTGTTAACATGTTTACGAACCAAATATATGGAAAGCCTCCGACAATAATACAAAAATGTATAGATCATCATATTTATTTCCTACTTGAGTCTTCAGTTTGGTCACTGATCTCACCCTGAGGTCCATGCATAGTGTAGATATTATTTGGGAAGTCATGGACAGAAGAGCAGCCCGCAGCCTCATGGGATACGTGATGAGAGTTTCCCATTCAGTCTTTATAAAATTTGGTGATAGGTCCACATTAAGTCTAATATCACAGAATAGTGAAGATTGTCCTAAAAAAAGGTGACAAACTGACCGCCCCTCTTCCTGAGACAGACGGAGCTTGGACAATCGGTGCAAGATAAATGACAGCCGCTGTCTACTGGTCCAAGGGTTCCCAACTTTTGGTGAAAGGGCAATTGAGTTGGGGCTAACACGTTAGCTCAGTGGTTAGCACTCCGGCCCTTGCAGCGCTGGGTCCCAGGTTTGAATCTCGGCCAGGACTCTATCTGCATGGAGTTTGCAGGTTCTCCCCGTGTTTGTGTGGGTTTCCTCCGGGTACTCCGGTTTACTCCCACATTCCAAAAACATGCAATTAGGGTAATTGGCTTCCCCCTAAAAACTTAACCCTAGACTGTAATAATGACATATGACTATGAATGGGACATTGGATTGTGACCTCCATTGAGAGACAGCTAGTGACATGACTATAAATTTGTACAGCTCTGTGGAATATGTCGCTGCTATATAAATACTGTGTAACAATAATTGTATTTTATGAATAAAGTCACCATAACAGCTATGTCTGGGCTTTCATTTCTACAGATTACAATGGGAGAGCATGGCTGGCCATTGTGCTCAGTCTTCATGGATCCCTACTGGTGCCCCTGAATCCTGGTACTGAATGAGCACCTATCACATTACAAGAGAGTCCCACCAATCACACCAAGAGAAACTTCTGGAAAGCTTGGGATCTCCAGAAGACTTCTTTCTGACCAATGTGTCCTCATTTCAAGTTAGAGAACGTCGGTGGTCATATACAAATCTTATTTTCCGTGTGCCCTACGTCAGTCTCTGAACCACCACTGACCTTCATGTGTTCTCCTGCCTAAATGTTTGTAAGCTGCAGACATTGATTATCCTCATGAAGAGATCAGGAATTCCAGAGCGTTCCCTGGGATTATTGGGGCTTCTCCCCTCATTATCCCTCCCATTGTCATATGAACATTGCTGATTATAGAGAATTCAAAGATCAAATACATCTTTTCTATTTGCATTAATGGATTTCTTTCCATTGGTTTGATTTCTGCACTGGACAGATGAGATGAAGTGGTAAACGTTTGAAGCCCCCATGCTCACCTTGAAAAGGATAATTTATCAGATCCATGTCAGATATTTCCCGTCTTAGCATGGCAGATGGAAACATAACCTGCAAAGTATTTTATTTGATTTGAATGTTCCATTGGTTGGAGATTTGCATGAAAAGGAAACAAGATGGCTAGATTTACAGGAGAGATACGAGTGAGATCTGTACATCCAGCCTGGTGAATCTTTTTCACTGAACACTACTGGAAACACAACTCTGCAACACTTCACTTCATACCCCCACCATGGATTTCTATCCCCTGATATTCATAATATTGCTGTTTGCAGAGATCTTCATGGGGATCATTTTGTTCATTGTGGTTGTCCAATTCATAGGATGGAGAAAGATGAAATTTCTGGAATCCAGCAGCAAGATTCTGACCTGTTTGGGGATTTCCAGGAGTCTGTTTCTGGACAATTTTCTGTCTTCATTTCATTTGGAATATCCACATTTTTATTGGTTACATGAAAACATTCTTTATAATTTAGTAATGTGGTTTTCATTATTGGTTCTGCAGTACTCTAACCTCTGGATCATTACTGTCCTATCCATGTCCTCCTGTATAAAGATCACAAGTTGTAACGGCCCATTGATCGTCTTCATACAGAACCGAATCTCCCGACTCGTCCCTCACATGATGGCAGCTTCTCATTTCCCTGGCCTCCAGCCTCCCCTTTGGTTTGTTTGTCTTCTGTTCTTTTCAGCACAATTCAGAAAATGTTTCTTTGGAAGCAATTACAATGAACAATGGAGATTTCTATCAGAATTACCGGAAACTGGTCACCATTTTCTCTTTAGGTTCTTTGCTTCCATTCTTCATATTTTGTGTGGCCATTTTCCTGGCCATTCAATCTCTTTGTAGGCACCACAGACAGATGGCTATCACAAGGACAAATCTCCAAAGCCACAACTTTAAGGCTGAATTGTCTGTTGTGAAGAATACGATTCTGTCTTTGCTTTACCAAATCATTTATTTCAGTTGTATAAATTCCTCATTCTCGGACATATTGCCTGTGGAGGAGCCATGGAAGGTTTGCATGGCTGTTATGTTCAGCTTCCTTTTATGTCTCTATTCAGCCCACATCATCTACAGCAATGCTATACTGAAGCCGTCCTTTATGGAAATGTGGAATCGGCTTCTGAGATTTATTTGTATGAAACAATTCTAACAATTCAATGTTCTGTCCAAAGGCAATAATCCAATGAATCAAGGCAAACTGAGACAATCAGGTTTATCACACAATCAAGGTGTTAAACTTTTCCACTCCA
>NC_092861.1:573453-575317 GCF_032062135.1 Pyxicephalus adspersus
AACGTACAGCCATAAGATATTCATCTTCCTGAAGAGCGGGATCTCCGGGCTCATCCCTTGGGTAATGGTGGCATCTCTGCTGATGTCTCTGCTCTTCAGCCTTCCAGCTGGTTGGTGCAGCTACAAAACCCAACATCGGCTGCCATGAACAATGTGACCACACACAATGCTTGGATAATAAATGACCGCAATCATTTGACAATGTTCCTCCTTCCCTCTTCATTACCATTTATAATATTTTGTGTTGCAATCATTCTGCTAATTCACTCCCTTTGGATGCACAGCATATGGATGAGAAGCAGTGGGACAGGTTTTAGAAATCCAGACTTAGAGGTCCATGTCAATGTTGTTAAGAGTATGATCCTCTTTCTGTTCTGTCATTTGTTGTATTTTATGAGTATTTGTCTCGTATTTGTCTCGGCTGGCTCACAGCCTAAGGAGAGCCCATTGAGGGTGTTAATTAGCGTTGTAATGAACGCTCCGCCATTACTCCACTCAGCCTTCATCATAACAAGCAATCCCAGACTAAAAGAGATGTGTCTCAAAATGTAGGATGGTCTTACAAGATGAGACATCAAGGTTCTGACCACCTAACAGTGGGTTTTGTTGGAGCTTTTCATGGAGATCAGACCACCCCTTTATCTGCTGGGGGTGCAAATTGATCACCATTTACCTCCTTTTGATCTTGTCCTGACTAATTGCCCTTTGCCTCCCACCAGGCTTCCCGACTGTGAGATCTCTGAACCCGAAGATTTTGTGCTTTGGCTGGGTGATTCTCATGTCCGACCTTCTTTCTGTTTTCCTCCTCTGCTTGGCTTTTTACCCCTGGTGGCTTCCCTGACACTTATCAGTCCTTGTTCTGATCAACCCTCAGATGCCACTGTAAATCTTGGAGGCCATCCATGGACTATGATGGGCTACCGACCTTTGCTGGCTGAGCCGTTGGCTGTAGGTGAAACGTGGGGATGAAGATTAGGGGTTGACATCTAAAGAAGCCTTGAGGTTTGTTCAGGGCCTCACAGTAATTCAGATGACCAAGTATTTCAATCACGACTTTTCTCCTTCCTCTGGACCATTGGAAGTTGTGTGGACAGAATTTGAATTCTACTTGTTGGACCGGTCCATTCCATCTAATAGTAAGGCAATGTTCAGACTGGAGGTGAGGTTGTGGTGCACGTGCAGCTTCCGCATGTAAGTGAACTGCTGCCTTGACAATATAAGTAGGTTCTCCCTGTAGCGACTCTATAGAGAATATAATATAGAGAAGGTGGCAGTGAGCTGTACCAGTACCGGTACCACTCACTTCTGCCAACTATCAAATGTGCAGACGCTGGTTTAGGATCCAACTCTACAGTGTGATGTGAGTGACTGATTGGTTGGGAAGGTTCCAGCCACCATAAGCCACATGGAATGCCATTAACCGACCCAACTCACCACCTCCAGATACAGAGCTCACTTACTCATTGCTTGTTACCACCAGATCCCATTAGATTGTAAGCTCCAAAGGCCAGGTTCTCTCCCTATTGCTCTATGACACTGACTGACTATATGTTGTTAGACTTTGTCTGTATTGGAAACTAAGACATTTATATTGTTAGGAACCTTTATATTATGCACCCATGTTTGTTTCTTGTATAGCACCATGGAAGATGATGGCACCGCATGTATAATAATAATAATTGTTTATATTCCTAGAAAAATAAATTAAATATTCTCACTTCCTTCCTTTACTTCTCATCTAGTGAAAGTGAAAATAATACCATTGGTGTTCTTTGTCATTCTCCTAATTACAGGATGAGGATATTATCTTTGTATATTGATTAAAGTGTAAAGTTTATTCTTTTACACCCCGGGTAACGCCATT
>NC_092861.1:576150-577546 GCF_032062135.1 Pyxicephalus adspersus
GGCTGCTTGTAGTAAGCTTTTCATCTCTATTAGGTGATGAAAAACTGACCTGGAGGGGTTACTCCTAATTCCATTCCTGGCTCCCAATCTAAGCCTTCGCTCCCAGACAATATTTCCATTCATATGAATGTCTCTCTCACTATTTTCAGTATAGATGATGGCAGCATGCCCCTTTCCATCATTTATGTTCTTCCTTCTCTTTTGGAATTGGGGCCACTACTGAGGCTGCAGGTTTACATCACATTGACATTGAGAGTTTGGGGTGCTGGCAGTCGGAATATTTCATTGTATGTTGGACCGAATTCCTGTGTCTGATTCCAGGTGATAGGGTGATAAGGTGATAGGGTGCAGAATCTATGCACCCCCAGCCATTCCTGGTAGTTTGGGAAGGCCGGGGACGCATGAAATGGTCTGACCTTGGTTTTGTTTCACCATCATTACACCTGGCCCACTCCTCACATCCTTATCATTCATCTGGGTGAATGATATTGGCACATACCATGCAGTCTATTGTTCTTCAGAATGAGAAATACTGTTTTGTTTTTTTCTGAGGTTTTTATGTCTTTTATTTCCCTCATTGGTCCCTCTGGGGAGGAAACATATAAACCATGCACAAGGAGGTCTCACCTATGGACAGGTTGGAGTGTACTGGAGGCCTCCTTTAATATTGCATCGTATTCACTTGTCTTGGATTTGATATATCTAGAAAGTTTGGGGGTGCTGGGCTTGATTTGGGGGTGCTGGGCTTGTGTAGGACCCCTGGTTTGTGGGGATTGATAAGTGAGCTCCGGAGTCATTAAGTTATATGCTGGGATTATTCATTTATGGTTTATTAATCTTTGTATCAGCGAGTTCTAATTTATATTTTAACTGAAATAACATTGTCACTTTACTAATTATCTGATCATAAATTATTATTTCACTGTACAGAGTATTTAGTGATTTCATTAAAGTTTCAGATTTGAGGATTTAGGGTTTTGCATTTGTCGCTTGTATAGAAATGTATTGGATTTTTAGATGATTCTATCCGGGGAGGGGGAGGGGATGCTTGAGTGAGATTTTCACTTTATTAGGAATTTTCCTTCCATCTTTATCTTTGTTGAGGTTCTGTAATGGAAATGAATTTATAATGAAGAGAGATTAGGTGATTCAGGGGGTTGTACGATGGAGTCCATGTGTTGTATAGAGGGAATATACAAATACATATATATTCATCACACGGATATATGAATATCTTATTATATGTTATATATATGTTAATGAGAAATCATTTAGCACACAGACGTTATACTGAAGAACAAAATAAACTTTCCTGCCGATCCTCAGTTATTCATCCATATTCACCCTTTACCAGTGCCGGCTTCTTCTGGGTTTAGGATCTTCAGCCGTATTATTA
>NC_092861.1:578052-578926 GCF_032062135.1 Pyxicephalus adspersus
CTGCATTCAAGATCTGTAACCCCCCGGTGTTCTAATTCTGTCCGTATTTTATCGCAAAAAACATTACATTGTTTTGCATGAAAATTTATTTTACATTGTAGGCTATAATTGTTAGGCATCACTTACCGAAATATGTCCAATATTTAATGAATGCAATAATAAACTTTAAATTTAAATCTGTTGAAAAAAAATAGTTAAACATGTATATACCTGTACAGTATAAAAATATTATATATATTATATAAAGATTTCTTTGTATTGGCCTCAATACAGCTATTTTGTACTGAATACAATAAAAAATGATTTGAATTTCCCACCGATCCGACCGATGCATGCAAACCCCAGAGGACGTGTCCCCAGGACTTGGGGGGACCAGCAAGGATGCTGGGAGACGCCGATGGAACAAGGTAAGTGGGTTTCCTATGTTTTGTAAAGTTTTGAATTAGTCGCTGGAGTTACACCGGCATGTAGCCACCTTAACTCCGGCGTATCCCCATCGGCTTTTGCGGTGAGCGTATTTCCACCGCAGCCTGATGACATTGTCATCAGGGAACAAAAGCCGCTGGACGCGGCTGCCGGATCGGGTGCTATTCTGGAGGGACCCATGCACCTGACTGGAGTATGAGCCGAGGGTGACATCTTCAGCAAAGTCGGCTTATACTCGGGTATATACGGTATATATTTATCCTTGCCACATAATGTGATGACAATAAAACAGTTTATAAATATTTCTGGATGGTGCAATATAAGGAAATGAATTCCCCACAGAGACAGAAAAAATGTTCTTCCAAAGCAAATAATGAGGAAAGGGCGATATTATCTGAAGAGCAACTATTATAGGGCAGAGTGCCACTGGTCCATTAACAAGAGCTTA
>NC_092861.1:581233-600539 GCF_032062135.1 Pyxicephalus adspersus
GTGAGTGATCAGAAGGGGAATAATCTTTCAGAATCTTTTTTTTCTAGATTTTCCTCCTTTAAAATTGGGTGCGTCTTATATTCCGGTGCGTCTTATAGGGCGAAAAATACGGTAATCATAGTACTAAACATAAAATATATTGAAGGTAATATAGAATCTTGATAAAAAATAAAGTTGGAATGAAAAGGTTTTAAGTAATACGGTTGATCTGTGGGAGCAAGGAGAGGATAAAACACAAACAGATACCTGGAGGTTTGTAGCAAAAAGCCTGGTAAGTAAGGATCCAGGGAATTCCTGCATATCACAGGTGAGGATCTATGTTGGTGAAGGAATTCTAAAAAAAGATTTTCATATTTTGGGGATGGCACCGGAAATGTTGGACGGTTCCTTTGTGGCTGTGGTTTCTATACATGGTTTATGTGTGGCAGGATCGGTGCAGGTGTTGTTTGCCGGTGATGTTAGGGTTATAGAAGGGGGCGAGAAGATGAGAAGATTGAATGGTAGGTCCTGATGGTGGTATGATGGGGGGGTTGGTTCTCTTCTCGTAGGATGTAATTTTCTCTTGGCGAGAGAGTGTTGTTTAGGAGACTTTCCACATTTTGAATGATTTGACTGGGGTAGTTGACACAAGTGAAGATGCCCCTTTGGGGTCCTGAGTGTTATGGGACTGATCACTTAGAAACCTCTTTTTCTTTTTATTTTGTGTAATGCTAAGGTCAGAGAGCTGTTGTTGGGTTGAAGCTACCGATACTGGTTTGTTTGAGGGTTCCATTGTTTTGGATTTAGATGTGGGATCGTGACTGGTGGGTGGTTGTGGGTTTGTTTTCTCCCACTTGTGCCCATTTGTCTCTTTCTAGCTTTAGCCCTCCCGCAGGAAAGCATGCGCGCTCTCCCGTCTGGTAACACGCAAAACAAACGAAAGGACAATACACATAGCAGGACTCCACTAACTGAACTCCATCCGGGTAAGTACCCATACAACTTCCTCACCCTAACCTACTATTATATTTAAACTTCTTATTATACTGATTTATTGCACAGGGAAACTCATTTTTTGTTGCGTTAGATCTTACACTTGTTTTCTACTAATTTTTGGGTGGTGAATCCAGAAATGACCCCAGTTTTTGTCTATCACGTCCAGTTTTTACGATACAGGGTATCCTCCGTTTTTGTCAAAAAACATACAAATTTTACATACATGAAAAAATAATGACAAAATTATTAGGGATGAGCGAATGAGATTTATAATTTCGATCTTGCTGCGATTCAGGCCTTTCTCGCTTACTGAACATGTACCGTGTTTCCCCGATTTTAAGTCATCCCTATTAACTAAGCCACCCCCGATTTTTGAAAAAATAATTAAAATAAGACACTCACCCGTGAATAAGACATCCCCCGATAGCCAATCCTGTGTGTGTCTCCTTGATGCTGGCTGCAGCGCGTGCCTCCTCCTGGCTGCAGTGCAGAGCCAAACTGAAAGTAAAAAGCCGGCACACGCGCCCCCGCGATTCTGAACCAGGAAGCACGCTGCTGATCCCTGCCCTAACGGAGTTACCTGCCCTAACGGAGATCCCTACACTTAATTACCGGTAAGTGAACAGAAGGGGACAATCAATGGCATAGAGTGATCAGAAGGGGACAATCAATGGAACATGAGTGACTTTCAACAATAAATGTGTACTGTAGTCTTCTTCATGGAAAAATAAGACATCCCCTGAAAATAAGACCTAGGGCATATTTTGGCATTTCAAAAAATAAAGGACAGTGCCTTATAATCGGGGAAACAGGGTAAGCGAGATCAGCCTTGTGATTCGCCATGAGGTCGTGTTCTCGCTGAACGAACGAGGGAAAAAGCAAGGGGTGGTAATGCCGAGAAATTTCGGTGGGAATCGCGGCTAGGAGCAAATCATTTGCTCCCAAGATGCACAGCAAGGCCCAGCAGCCAATCAGGAGAGATCTGAGCACAGACATATATATACAGGGAAGGAGGGAGGCGTTAGTCACTCCATCTTGTGTTCTGTGTATAGGATAGACCCAGGGAGAGATGTGTAGTGTGACAGGGACAGGTTAGGAGCCTCTTAGGTCATTGTTAGCTGCATAGTTCTGTGTTTTATAGGACGTATATCCTGTACTAATGTTTAGTATAGGATATTGTGTATGTAGAATAGGTTAGGCAGACATCTTTATTTTTACATGAGCTACTAGCTAGTCAGTTATGTGAAATTGTCAGCAGTCAGCACATTTAGTGTAATCTGTATTGTGTATTAGTGAAGTCATCTTTTTTTCACACTGTACTTTCACTAAAGCTAAATAAAATCAATTGCAGTTCCTATTTACCAAAGAAGACCGTTTGGTACTGTTAAATATCTGGCCTATTGTAAAATAAATACAGATATTTCGGTGTTTGATACCTGTTCCTTTTTACCAAGGAAAACCGTTTGGTACAGATGCATTTTTGCCCAAACAAGTAAAAGATGAGCGTTAGACGCAGGGGAAGGCGTAGCATTGGACAGCCTGCCGTATCTGGCAGGGGACATACTCCCCGGGAGTCTGACATTGTATGACAGCAGCAGCAGCAAACTGTTGGAGGCAGCAGCACAAGTTGTCAAACAGGTCTGAGATGTGTGCGGAGGACCAGTACGCTGGTAGATGTATTGAGAGGGCGGACTACAATCATACAGCCACGTCATGTGGAGAGTATTGTGGACTGGGTCTCAGGGGCCTCAAGTGCAGCAGGCTCTTCTTCTGCAGCAGCAACCAGCACATCCAGTCATGACAGAAGCAAAGACAGGAGTTACCGTGGGTAATGAGCCTGTACCTCACAATGACTTTCCTATTTTGTTTTACGAAAAGCCTGAGGATCTGTCATTGCAAAACTGTGACCCTTGGAGAGTGTGGTCAGTACTTGCTGGGGGAGGGTTCTTGATCAGTGGCTGCATTTGCAAATGTTGGCCTAGATGAAAATTAGGATGTTGTTCACCATGATGTCCCCTGGGAACCACCGGTACGTGTAAGGGATAGCAGCAGTTCCCAAACATAGAGGAAAGACAGCAGCAGCAGAAGCAGCAGCAAAAGACTGGGGATTGAAGGGGCCACCAATCTGCCTCATGTGAGTCCCAAAGAAGAGAGAGACAAGTGGACACAAGCAGGGGAACAGTCAGAGACAATGTAACAGTGGGGGAGTTGGAGCTAGAGCAGACGCAAGGCACCCAGCAACAGACGCAGAGACAGGCAAAGAGAAAGAGCAGCATAGTGGTTGCACGCACCTCTCCAGTGTGGTCCTTTTTCACGCTGAAAGACGATGACGGGTGCTTAGCAATCTGCATTCTGTGCCACATTCAGATCCGCAGAGGACAGGCCGGGTCAAATTTGGGTACAACATCCATGCTTTTCCACATGCTCAAGAACCACAAACCAAAGTGGGAGCAGTACTTGTGTTCTCTTGAAGGAGGTGTAACCACGTCATCGTCTCTTCTTCCACCTCTATTGACTCCTTCTACACCTTCAAATGTCATTGCTACTACGTCTCAGGAGGTTGGTGCCAGTCAGACTTCCAGCTGCGAGGAACTATCAGCTTCTGCCTGAAGGTTTTGTGGTATCAGACAATGTTTGTCGCCGCAAGATGGGTACTCCAGTGACCCCTTCACCTAGCTCCCAGTTCCTTTAGCCCACTCTACTGGAGATCTGCGCAAGGCATCAGGCTATGGGCTCAACCAACAAAAGAGTCATTGAACTCAATTCATGTCTAGCCAAACTATTGGCCTTGCAGCTACTGCCGTACAGCGTTGTGGACTCTGCTCCCTTCTGTGACCTGATGGCCTGTGCTGAGTGGTGGTGGAATATACCAAGCAGGCATTACTTCTCCTGCACAGTTGTACCCAATTTGCATGGATAACCTCTCCCGGGCATTGGCATTCTCGGTGTCCAGCCATGTCACCACCACACACGTACTGAACCTAGTGGCGCAGGACTGCAGGACTTACTGAGACAGACTCGCCCCATCTGCAGCCATGTCCACCGATCCTCTACTGCCGCTGCGGCACCTAGCAAGATCAAGCTCCGACAGAGGCTGCCGCTGCATAGACTCATTTGTGACACTGTGACTGGGTGGAAGTCCACTCTGCACATGCTCCAGCGTCTGTGTGAGTAATAGCTAGCCATCCGCCATTACTTGGTCAGTGTGGTGCATGGAGGCAGCGGGGCCCTTGGTACAGCCACACAACTGAGCTATTTTACCAGTGACCAGTGGCTGCAGATGGAGATGCTGTGCAAGGTACTGGGCCCCTTTGAGCAGGCCACAAACAATGTGAGTCGGGAGCGGTCAGGATGAAATGACATCATGCCCATCATCCTTCTGCTTGATAATACCCTGGGTGGCCTAATGGAAAGTGGCGATAACAGAGGAGAAGAAGAAATGGGGGAGGAGGATGAGGGTGACATAGGGCACAGCCAGCATCAGTAGGAGCAAGAAGGGACACTGGCCAGCAACAGGAGTTCCAAGAGGAGGAGAAGGAGAAGGATGATGATTATGACGATGATATGGGAGACGATGTTAGGGCTGCTGGACAGGACCCATCCAATCTGCATTTGTGCTGTCATGCCCCAGGCATCCTGCGAGCGATGATACAACAGGATCTGCTGCAGCGTGAAGAGGAGGAGGTGGGTGATGAGGAGGAAGATGTTTTAGCCCTACTGAGGGACAGGAGGAGGATGAGCCCGGGGAACCCCTCTTTCATATGTGTGTCCACATGTTGCACTGACTATGCAGCATTTGCAGCATCAAAAACCGGGATGATTACTGGCTGGCCACCATTCTGGATCAACACTACAAAGACAAAATGTCACAGTTTCTACCCAACCTGACGCAAGAGATAGAAAAGATGGCCCGCCTGAGCAGAATACTATGCCAACGGCTGTGTGAGGAGTTCCGCGCACCACATTCCACACAGGGAGCTCAGGCCGACACTGTCCTCCACTCCGCACCCGCTTGTCCAGAGTCACGATTTGGCATTCAGTGGGTGAAGGCTTCAGAGGATTGGCTTTATGCTGAATAGGCCTGCCCAGCAATCGGCAGGTCTTACATATTTAATATTTTCCGGTGTACACAGCCTAGGGAACACCGGCCCTAAACAAACACCGCCCATCAAGCTGTTTTTTCAGCAGGATGGGATAGGCTTTGTTAAGGCGGTCTCCTACTGATCCCAGATCAGCGGTCCCTCTTTCTGATGACATTTGTTTACAGCGCTGGGAGAGAATGTAACACACGTAGCTCAATGTGTGGCTAGATCACGCTCAAAACTTTCTTGTTTGCACTCAGTTTATATAACAGTTCAAAGAGATGATCACATGAATACAGACAATTAGCAGACATGACAAAAGGAACAGATAAATGGACGAAGGGAGGAAAGAGAGAGTTTCAAGTCAAAAAGGGGGATCGGACAACTAGTTTTAACATAATTCAATCATCTACAAAACATAACAAAAGCACAAAAATAATTACCTTCAAGCAAAATTCCTCAGCTCCTTACAGACCTAAATTAGCAGTGCAATGCACACACGTATTCTGATCTAAGAAAAGAAAACAGTAAAGTTTATTAAATATCCCTAGCCAGGCGGAAGTAGCACAGTCTGGCCAAGTAGCCTAAGCTGATGGAAGCAGGCCCGTTGATTCACGCGTGTGCAGTAGCACAATTCGGGTATGCAGTTTAATCATTTAAAGACGAGCTGCTGGCAGCGCAAGTCCTGGTTTGGATGGCTGCCATCAGCTATTCCTTAAACTTTCCTGTATAACTGTAAAAGTATTGCAAATTTATATAATTTTATTTAACCTTAAGGTTAATGCTCATTATACTAAAAAGACTTTATTCCATTTCTTTTGTCGTAATCCATATGGGATATCTTCCTGAACACTGGGAAGCATTTCCTAGATCATTCATGAAACCTATAAGTTTACTGTGGAGGTATGTCCTGTATACATTTCTTCTTTTTTGATCAATTGTATTGAATCACTATTACTATTAATTAATCTGGACCTATTTGTTATATATTCCCATATTATAGATTCTATTATAGAATTGAAGAACAGTATCTCAGCCAGTTTATTCTCACTGCAAACTACAGGTGTGCCATCTAGTGGCTTAACTGTTTATTACAGTGATGGTAGCCGAAGCATTAGAACACAATCCATAATGTTAAAATCCTTTACTTGCAGATATTATAAACCATATCCCTCTTTCCCCATATCCACAATCAATTACCCACTCTTAAACGCAGTAAGTTCCTTTATTATTTTATATTTATTTAAACTATTTTAAAAAGGATTTTTCTTCAATTAATAACATAATTATTTTGAATTTCGGGTCTATAGATTAATCAAAGAATTAAAGATACTGGTGATGTCACATCTACTAATAGTTGATCGATAATTATCATTACTTTAATCAAATAACCATCCAAGTAAGACCCCTTTGTCTTCTTTCTTTCTGTTTATTCTTTTATAAACTCCCATTACATTTACAATCATGTTTCATATTCAACTATAGAATTTTCAATCAATTTTTTCACCCCTGAGGTGAATATACCAAGTAAGTCAATGCTACATTGATATATATACCTGTTGCAATAATGTGGATGCTCTCAATACCATGAAAGTTATATAATGATCCTACTATGGACAAACACATATTCATTAATGTAATTTCTTACGGTCACAGATATCTCCCGAGAAAGCCCGTTAAGGCAAAACGCGTCGGGGGAGACAATGAGCATATTACTGACCGATATCTGGATGCTGTATATGTGAGGGTGTTTTATCAAGTCATAGCCAGAATTCTCATGGCCTTTTTACCGATGTTGTTACTAAAAAGATATTTTAGTAAATTGAATAAAGCATTTCAAGCTATGTTAGACCATTTTTTTTTTTGCCGTAAAGAGCCACTATCTCTCTATCCCTCCCTTTTTTATGAATAACCATTGATTGGCTCAGCAGCTACTTCAGTATTTGGTATTTTCTCAAAGTATATTATTTTGGGATTGGTTCCTTTCTCTTAGTCCATTGAGAGTTCATCTGAGTTCAGTTCCCACAGTCACCAGGCTGTACTTATTATTGATAGGTTCAGCCCAGTGATGGTGGGACCCTGCGGTCACAGCTGATTGGAGGCATGCTTCCAATCAGCTGTGACTGCAGGTGAACTCCAGATGAACTCTCAATGGAGTTTCTCAATTGAGAGTTCATCTGAGTTCCATTCCCTTGGTCACCAGGCTGTACTTATCATTGATAAGAACAGCTCAATGACTGTGGTAACCTGCGGTTACAGCTGATTGATCAATCAATCAGCTGTCACTGCAGGCGAACTACAGATACACTCTCAATGGAGTTTCTCCATTGATAGTTCATCTGAGTTCAGTTCCCACGGTCACCGGGTTGTACTTATCAATGATGCTTCCAATCAGCTGTGACTGCAGGTGAACTCCAGATGAACTCTCAATGGAGATTCTCCATTGAGAGATCATCTAAGTTCGGCGAGAACACAACCTCATGGCAAATCACAAGGCCGTTCTCGCTTACATGTACTATAGGTGAGAATGTCCTAATTCACTGCAAGATCGAAAACTAAAAATTTTGCTCTCTCATCCCTACTAGCTAGTAGCTCATGTAAAAATAAAGATGTCTGCCTAACCTGTTCTACATACACAATGTCCTATACTAAACATTAGTACAGGATATACGTCCTATAAACCACAGAACTATGCAGCTAACAATGACCTAAGAGGCTCCTAACCTGTCCCTGTCACACTACACATCTCTCCCTGCATCTATCCTATACACAGAACACAAGATGGAGTGACTAACGCCTCCCTCCTTCCCTGTATATATATATGTCTGTGCTCAGATCTCTCCTGATTGGCTGCTGGGCCTTTCTGTGCATCCTGGGAGCAAATGATTCGCTCCTAGCCGTGATTCACGCTGAAATTTCTCGACGTTACCTCCCCTTGCTTTTTCCCTCGTTCGTTTGGCGAGAACACAACCTCATGGCAAATCACAAGGCTGTTATCACATGTTCAGTAAGCAGGAAAGGCCCGATTCACCGCGAGGCCCGATTCACCGCGAGATCGAAATTACAAATCTTGCTCGCTCATCCCTAACTCACGCTTTGCTTTATCATTTGTGGCAGAAAGTGAAATCCTCCAAGGCCTCCAGCAGTGCTACCTGAAAGGGTTTGAAAAGTTTTACTCCAGATTGTCTACCTCTTTCTTCTCTTCAGCAAGAAAAAGAGAACTCCGCTAGGAGGATGGGCAAATTGTATTCTTACTTGTTTTTTTAAGTCTGACCCATTGTCGAGTGGATCTTACTTTTTTGGTTTTGACATCCTGTTGTTTACAATCTATTATCTTCTCGCACTTTGCTACAAAGGTCAGCCCTCATTTTTCAATCTTAGTCTGTTCATTCTGTGTTCCAGATATCTTTATATTTTTGTTCTCTTTGATAATGTGATACTTCAGATAGCTTGTATTTGCCATGTCAACTAACATCTCCTAATTGTTCATTGGGACGTTATTACTAGAAGCTTTTTCATTCATTTGTTAAACATTATTCTGGATTCTGGATAGAGCCCTGGAGATGTGGGGCCACACATGCCCTCTGCTACAAGGGTTTACGGACCAGGATTTGGTGTATGTACCGGACCTGTTGGTGTTTCCTGTGCTATGGAGCTGTTACATGCTTCACCCACTGAGGGGTCTGTGATTGGGCCCCTACCCTTCTGTGCTGGGCGGGGGGAGCGGCGGTTGGAGGACTTCCCTCAGATCTCCTTTTCATGAGTCATTGTGGGCATTATATTGTTGGGAATTGTTGGTTTTCCTGGTGTTTCTTTCCTAACTATTCCTAACTATTGGTACAGGGAACAGTAGATGGCACTGAATTACCTATGGTTACATATTATGCTTCTAATGAGGGTCAGATTTTTTTCACCAATTGTTTTCAAAGGTCACACCCAGAATCAAAGGCAATTTAATACTTTTGGGAGATTCTAAATCAGCATTAGATCAGATTTTGAATAAATCTAATCCTCCAAAATATAAAAACCCCCCTAAAAGGGTTTAAAAGTTCTCTTTGTTTTTAAAACAGCATCCGTTAATCGATATTTGGAGGGAAATGAACCCTTCAATGAGAGATTATTGTTATTACTCAGTGGCCCGCAAACTCTACTCTTGGATTGATCACATTTTTTATGCCAGTTACCTTGGTGCCATTGGTGAAAAGACGCTAGTGTCCGCTCTACTCCTTGGTCTGGCCATGACACAGTCTTTATGCAATAAACTAGTTTGAAAAGGTCCAGTTCCTCCTTCAAATGGAGACTTAATGGGAGCTTATTACTGATCTGTTGGTTAAGGATTTAACACGGGTGCATATTAAGAATTTCTTCTCATTCAATGAATCTGCAGATATTTCCCTGGGAAGCTCACAAGGCCACGATTAGAGGCGAAATCATCAAACTAGGGGCTAGGTTAAAGAAAACCCAAAACCAACAAATAGATCTCAAATTTAAAGAATATCATCATATTCAGCATCAACATAAAGATAATCGTCTCCCTGATTCCCAAGCCCAATTGGAGCTTAGTATGCTACCCACCACTAGGGATGAGTGAGAAGGCCTCTGACAGTCTTGCAAAAATTTCCTCTAACTTCTGACGGGTCCGCGAAATTTCGGCGAACCTATTTTCTGAATTCCATTAAAGTCAATGGGCCGACTTTAAAAATTAATAGCAAAGCCCATATATATATTAGAACCACTAAATTTGCTAGGTTTGTGTAGGAGAACAGTGGCAACAAAGGAAAAATAAAAAGTTCCAAAAGACCTTGTGGTTTTCTAGAAAACGGCAGGCAAATATGATTTTTGCGACAGTGTACAGAAGGCAGCATAAACATTAGGACATTGAGAAATGGTGGCGCTACGCGTGATTTCAACCCACTAGCAGCAGTCTCTGCCGTCACAACAGCAGGAGACCGGATTGCTAGCTGGCATCATGACCTAGATGACGTGTTAGGAATGACACCCATAAAGTTGTGGCGAAGTAGTGCTGTGACATTAGGCAGAAAGATGGAGGACCAGAGACGGAGCGTGGGTCAGTGAGAGCAGTAGCAGTGTGTGGCCCCTGGTCAGCTATCGGCAGGGAGACCGCATTGGTAAGAGTCATGGAGAGCTGGATGTAGTGCATCGTCATTGCCACCCAGAAGTGTGTAAGACAATTTTAGTGAATGGAGTACTGATAGGCGGCAGAAGCAGCAGGAGGTGGTGGGCCCTGAGAAGGAGCAGGGACCGCATTGGTAACTGGCATCTAGATCTGGGTGTAGTCCATCGTCAATGCCACCCAGAAGTGTGTAAGACAATTTTAGTGAATGGAGTACTGATAGGCGGCAGAAGCAGCAGGAGGTGGTGGGCCCTGAGAAGGAGCAGGGACCGCATTGGTAACTGGCATCTAGATCTGGGTGTAGTCCATCATCAGAAATGTAACTGTACCAAACAGTCTTCTTTGGTAAATAGGAACAGGTATCAAACACTAAAATATCTGTATTGGGGCTCCCCGATGTTTGCAATCCCGCCTAACTCACACAGCAGAAGCTGCAGAAGGCTGACATTTATTTGCAATAATTTCATTACCATTTCTATATGGAGTCCACTTCTGGTGAACGTTTTCTGAGCTGTATTATTGGGAATCACAATTACAACCATTAATGGAAGATTGCAAGGGGTTTTACTTGGTGTTCATGCAGATCACACTATTCTCCTGATTAAAGTCAGGGAATTGAAGACTGGGGAAGCTGTGCGAGGAGCAAGGATGTTTCTTGGGCAAAATGTTCTAAATGTGGAACCAGTAGAAGACACAAGAGGCCAAGAGGTTGAAAGTGAGACAATAGAAGAAAGATTCTGCATCTCCGGCACCAAAAGGTCTTGGGAGCTTCTGGTCTGAACATGTGGGCACAAGAAATCATGTTTACCTCTCTGACATCCTCACCATGGGACCAGGGGTCATTAGAAATGGTCCAAGTGGTGCTTGTAGACAAAGGGATCCTAAAGGTCACCCATGACTGTCATTGGCTAGGAGATATATTGTCCCCCCATATGGTGTGTTATTGAATAATGTTTTTGATACACAGATGGGTGATGTGTGTTTGTTTTCCATGGAGACTGGTGGTTCTCTTCCTCATCGAACATCTACTGTGAAGGAATGTTTGACTCGGTATGTAAATATGTCGTCTGCACAAATACATTTCCTGAATATCAAACAAACATTGATGGAGAAAAACCCTAATATGTGTTCCGATCGTTATTGTCTGCTACTTTGCTGAAAGTGTTGTCTCTGGAAGTATCGCACCTCCTAGATTTGTGTCATGTTGGATGGCATGCTCGCTGACTTTACATTGTTAGATGACAGATATCCCAATGCTCCTCGCCTAGCCGATGTTTTAGCTGTGACTGAGAACCAAAGAAAGAGAAGAGAAAAGGCTTTAATAGAATAAGATGTTACCAGCCAACATTTAGCTGGGAAATAAGCATAATATTACATTTTCAGGGTCAGAAAGAGATAACTGATTTCAGCTCTTTACACAGGCGCCTATCTAACACACCCGATGCCAAACCCGGGGATCCGACTAGATTTGTTCCACAAAAGTCACAAGCACACACAAGTTCTTGTTTGCTTCTTTAGATATATATGTATATATACATGTATGTATGTGTGTGTGTATATATATTTATCATTTTAATTACTATAATTATTATAAATGCATGTATAGATACCTATGATAAATATAGAAATACATAATAACATATATGTATTTTCATATGTTTATACTATATTTCTATGTATTTATATGTTTGAAAAACGCATGTAATCTTTTCTTCCACATTTATATGTGTTTATGCACTTTTACAAGCAATTGTAAGCTTTTTAAGAACGTTTCCATTGAAAACAATAAGGTAATAATAATTTTAAAATAAAAAAAAAATAATAATTTTAAAAGTGTTATTAGCAGGACTTTGGAATCTGGAAGCCCCTTTTAATAAGAAGACTCCCAGATCTCCAACACCCCACCCTGGGAATGGGGTTCATTAAACCCTTTATTCATTTCCTGATAGGGTTAAAATATGTGTAAAATAATAAGACCAGGCTTTAATGTTAAAATATTTTATTGTATGTGTGTGTTCAGGATAACTTTTCTACTTTTACTTGGTTTTCCCTGAATAGCTGTTACTGTACAAATCTAAAGGATCGGATCAATAAATAATTATGGAAGGTCAAACTGTAAAAAAACCAAACAGCCAAATTTCAGGTACTGCGCACGCCAATTGCGTGTTAATTTTCCACACCTGTACGCATATTGATAAATATATATAAGGAAGGGGTCTAACTTACTTTTTTCTTTTGTCTTAATTTTTTTTTGGTCAAGGAGGGGCTGTTGTTTTGTTTCTTAGCCTAATCTATGTTACTACATTTCATACTTTGCTTACATTTAGCACAATAGCTGCTTTTGTTTTTTGTACTTTGAATGTTTTAATGTCCATTTTGCTATTAGGAAGTCAATGTTAATAAAAATATTATGTTATTGTGTTTGTGGCAATATTGTTTCATTTCAATAATATGTCTATATTACCACTTTTATATGTTTGTCTGCATAAATATTTTCTAATCCAGTTTTCCACCCTTGATAGGTCAAAATTGCATATTGGTTTGGTAAGTATTTGTGGAATGCACTATTTTTGAAATAATTAGGCTTTATATGCAAGTGTGGGTTTACGTGTGTTTTTTTTCTTTAATTTTGTCGTGTAAATTTAGTGGTCTCTCTGTGTACTCTCTGATTTAATGCGGCCGTTTAGCAAATCGGTTTATTTTGAATAAAGTTTTTTTGAAAAATGTTGTAGTTTGTTTTTTGGGTTTTTTTTTTATGTGATCTCCGTTACAATCTTCCAGGACCTCCAATTAAAAATTCAGTTATGCTTGTTTAGTAAGCAGTTCCTATGATTTGTTTGACGGGCTAAAAACCGCACAATTGTCTTGTGTGCGTGAATTGTGTTCTATCAGTTGAAAAGTTTTCCAGAGAAAGATCCTCATTCCGGTAAGTTTATCTTTTTAGGTGTATTGTGTTTTGCTTCATGCGCACTAATGAATATCTATTATCTCTATTGTCTATGGTGTCTTTTTAAATGTATTTATATTAAAATGTATTTTGACATACACACACAAGTGAAATCACTAAATGTTTCTTGATACATGTATTATAACATCTTTGGCAACAATCCTTTTTTCAAATATTTAATTTCTATAAAACCAAACTAGAATGAAATGTGAATCAGATCACAAATGTTTGGTGACATACTATGATGACATATTATAAAGTGCTAATTACTATATATCCAGCTGGATAGAAATTAGTTTGCAGTGTTGCAAGCAAACCAAAAAGTATCAAAACAATGCAACTGTAAGGAACTTACCCGTCCTGCGAGCCCGCGGTGTCCCTGGGGTTCCCAGCCACAGAGGGAGACGCCGCTGTAGCAGGCAGCATGGCCGAGGCTGCTGCTCTACTTGTCTGTCTCTGCAGGTGGAGGGATCCGTCCTGGCCAAACTACTGCTCAGCCAGGCGGCAGTCCTTGCATCCCTTCGGACGTGGTTACTGAATCTCCTGCTCTCAGCACTCCTTTGCATGTGCAAAGTAGTGCACGTCCTAGGGGTGCTGTGGGAAGAGGTGCGCGTGCTACTATGCGTCCCTCTTGGACCCCCTGAGGGCGTGGCAATCGGCTGCCCCGCCCCAGGGCGGGACATAGTTAGTTTGAATTCCCTGCGGCCAATCGGCCACAGGGGATTCAGTTAGTCTCCTATCAGACGGCGCCAGGTGGCGCAAGGCCATTGGTCACTCTGGCCATTTAAGGAGTGCCTGCCCTGTACACCAGTGCCCGCTATAGCCTCTGTTAACACAGTGTGCTTGGGTGCGTCCTTGGTTTAAAGTTTATCTGCTTTGTCATCTCCATAGTGACCTGGTCTGAAACTGACTCTGCTTGAACTCTGCCAGCCCTGACCTCGGATTGTTACTGACCATTCTGCCTGCTGCCTGCCCTGACCTCGGATTGTTCTTGACCTGTCTTTGCCTTACCCTCTTGTACTTCGCTTGTTTGGACTTAACCCTTGCTGTGCTTTATGAATTTGAATAAAGCCTGATTAAAGGATATCTGGAGCTGGTTGTGGTTTGTGTGGCCAGGCGCATTACAGCAACAAATGTAACAATAAATGAATGAATTTTGTGAATGAATATAATGTAACATAAAATGTAGCACTTGAAATGAAGTATTAAAGATTCTACCTGACCTGTAATGGAGTGTAGATGCGCACAGAGCAGGGAGCCGGTGTGCGCTAATTAATTGCTATGATCTCACCATTGAGCTTAACAGATCCTCCTTAATCGCGCAGCTGCAATCTAATCGCCTTAATTGGCGTATTCTCGAACCCATTGCTCATTTATCAAGGCTGGAATCCGGCTGGCAAGTGAAGGAGAGTGTACTAGCACTTGGCTCCGGCTCACAGAAATACGCCTCGTATGTATGCACAGCAAGCTTACACGCACTTGCTTGATGAATCGGGACCAATTAGTGTAATGTTTAGAAAAAAAAGAATAATGTTCACCTATGTGGGAGTATATGGCCAACTGACATATGTGTATGGGGGGATTCAGTTGGAGCTGAACATGGAGGGGTAAATACAATGTCACTACTCCAATCCAACATAAAGTAGAAGTACTTAAAGTATTTAAAGAGCTCCAGGTTACTGAGTGCAGCGAGCCATCTGGCAGGTTTTTTTTATTACTGGTGCACGGGCCGTGAGGGACCTGGCTGCAAAACTGCGGCCTCAAGTAGAAGCCACATCCACGGCACCGGATACATAAGGGTTCAATCAGGTTCTCAAATGACGGTGCTCAGCGTCATCATGCAATAGGAAGAGTGTGTTAGGTTGAGCTTCGTGGCATTCCAGGATTTCACTATGTGAAGACACTTGTGTGGAAAGCTCTGTGCATGTTGACTGTAAAGCTATGGTTGTATTAATCACCTGCTGGAGAGATCTCTGGTGAGTAGGACCCTTAGTTGGGCTTTCCAGTCTAATGCCTCCTCACCTGCAAATAGAGCTGGATGCAGGGGATTCCTCCATGGTGCCAGGTAAGTAGGGGCTCCTGATAGGGGAGTCTGGTGAACCCTGAAAAGCCAATTCCTGAATTAGTTGAGGTCGCAGCTTTGCGTCCTGCACCCCGGAATTCGGTGCCATGGATGTGGCTTCTACTTCAGGCCATTGCTTTGCAGCCTGGTCCCTCACGACCCGTGCGTTGGCGGTAAAAAAGCCAGCCAGACCGCTTGCTGTGCTCGCTGTTATTAGTGCGTCAGAAAGTTTCGGTAACCTGGAGCCCATTAAATACTGTACTTCTACTTTCTGTTCTCCACACGGGATAATGTCTTGATGTAGTGAATTTTAGTGAAAATACAGTTTTAAATCTGTTAAGTTGGTCTGGAGAAGTGACATTGTTTATTGTTTGACTGTGACTGTATATTGTTTAGATCTATGAACCTCACAGCTTGTAATTACATGCTATGTACAAACTTCTGGAGTTCAGCGGATACCAGTGCTCTCATGTGACTTCATTGTTTGCAGCAGTTGTAAAGCAAGGAGATTGATTGCATTGCCTGATATTAAGATACCCACTAGAGGGAACCCTACAAGACTCAATCCAACACAGCATGTGGTATATGTGAGAATCAGATCAGACATAACTATGACCATGGGATTCATTCACCAAAGGAATACAAGAAGTTCCCATAGTAAAATGAATGATCTCCTTACAAGTGAGTTCTTACAATGAGATGGATGTAACTTTCCCCCTTCCGCTCCCTTACCCTCCTTACTTTATGATATGTAGGTGACTCTCTAAAGCTGAATATTCTTGTATTTGCTGATTTTTTTTTAAACCAATAAAGAAATATTGAAGGAAGTGATTTTTTATTATTTCACATACAAGAGCAGGGATGTTATACTCCCCCCCTCCCCCTCATAGAACGGAACCTCGGCTGCATTCAGAACTCATGTAGAAACTGGCTCCTTCCCCTTCACAGCCCAGACTCTGCTCCTGTGGGCGACATCATGCCCTCTCTCCCTATACCGTGCGAGACATGAGCAAATGCCCACATGTGCAGTTACAACTTCCGGACGCCGAGCATAGAAACCCTTTTTAACCCCCCTAGCGGTATTCCCAAGTGTGGCTCGGGGTGGATTTTACTTGCAAAAAGTGTTAATCCCGGGTCACAATCAGGGTCACCAAAAACATTAAAAGAAAACACTTACCTTGTTCCTTTGGCATCCCTCTGCATCCTGCTGGTCACCGCAGGTCCTAGTGACACGTCTTCCTCCTCCGATCTTCAGCCACCAACTGCAGAGATGTTTTACGGGGTTTCCCGATGACATTGGTGAATGTGTTGGTGCGGGCGGGAGGCGTGGCAGAAAATTCCAATAATTTTGTATTAGATTCAATACAAAATAGCTGTTATGAGTCCAATACAAAGAAATCTTTATATAATTATTTATATAACATATATATATTTTACATGCTACTGCACAGTTATATTACAGGTTTTAGTATTTTAATAATTTTTTTTTATTTAAAGTTTATTTAAAAATGTATTAAATTTATTAAATGTTGCACATATTTCGGTGAGTTAAGCCTAAGAATTATAGACCTACAATGTAAAATAAATTTCCATGAAAAAAAATGTAACACTTTTTGCATGAAAATACGGGCAGAATTAGAACACCAGAGGGCTTAAAGGGCCAACACATTCACCTATCCCTTGCTACCATTTTTTTTTTACTAAAGCACCACCATCAGGCACTTTTTTTAGCTCTGTGTAGACAAAGGAAAATGGCAGAGCTCAAGTCCAAATTCATAATAACAAAAAGATCAGATCTGAGCATGTAGGCCCCTAAAGGATGTCGCTGGGTTGGTAAATGGGGATAAAGACAAGGCAGATTTACTAAACACTTTTTTTACCTCTGTGTACACGAAGGAAAATGGCAGAGCTCAAGTCCAAATTCATAATAGCAATGTCACTGCCTTAAATGAGTTACAATGGCTCAGAATTTATATGATTGAGAAACAGCTGGGAAAAATTAAGGTTAACAAAGCACCAGGACCTGATGGATTACATCCACGAGTCCTCAAAGAGCTGAGCTCAGTTATTTCAAAGCCATTATTTTTAATTTTTTGGGACTCTTTAGTCACTGGCAAGGTACCGATGGATTAGCATAAGGCCAATGTGGTTCCTATCTTCAAAAAGGGAGCAAAGTCATTACCAGGTAACTACAGACCCGTTAGTTTAACGTCCACAGTTGGAAAGGTCTTAGAGAGTTTGATAAAGAACCACATAGTGATAGTCAGCATGGCTTCAAAAAAGACAGAAGTTATCAAACAATTTTACTCTCTTTTTATGAGGAAGTAAGTAAACAGGTAGACAGGGGAGTAGCAGTTGATATAGTGTACTTGGACTTTGCTAAAGCATGTGACACTGTACCCCACAGACGGGTAATATGCAAGTTAGGGTCGATAGGTTTAGAAAAGTCAATCTGTAAATGGATAGAGAACTGGCTTAAAGATCGCATCCAGAGAGTTGTAATTAATGATTCATACTCTGAATGGTGTAAGGGTATTAGTGGTGTACCCCAGGGTTCAGTGTTGGGACCTTTACTGTGTAACATCTTTATAAATGATATAGAGTTTGGGATTTCTGTGTTTGCAGATGACACCAAACTATGTCATGGAATTAAGTCCATACAGGATGTCTATATTCTACAAGCAGACCTGGCTGTACTGTGTGATTGGGCAGCCAAGTGACAAATGACATTTAATATAGATAAATGTAAAGTTATGCACTTGGGGGTAACAACATGCATGCTTCATACTGTCTAGGGGGAATACATTTGGGGGAGTCAGAAATGGAGACGGATCTGGGGGTTCTGGTAGATCATAGACTTAATAACAGCATGCAATGCCAAGCTGCAATATATAAAGCTAGTAAAGTACTTTCTTGTAATAAAAGAGGAATAGACTGCAGAGATGGAGACATAATCCTGTACAAAGCATTGGTCACACCACATCTGGAATATGCAGTCCAGGTTTGGGCCCCAGTTCACAAAAAGGACATTGTGGGATTGGAGAGAGTGCAGAGAAGGACAACTAAACTAATAAAAGGAATGGAGGAGCTCCGCTATGAGGAGAGATTAGCTGAACTGAATGTATTCCCCCTTGAGAAGAGACGTATAAGGGGGGATATGATCACTCTGTATAAATATATAAATGGTCCATAGAGAGAACTCTCTTCCCCATTATTCACTGTAATGTCATTACAAAGCACAAGGGGGCGCTCTTTGTGTCTGGAGGAAAAGAAGTTTAAGCTCCGGATAAGGAAGGGATTCTTCACTGTAAGGTCTGTGATAATGTGGAATCGGCTCCCTCAGGAAGGAGTTTCAGCAACTACTATAGATTGGTTTAAGATAAAGCTGGATGATTTCTAGAAGCACAGAATATAACTGGGGATTAAGGAGTTAAAGTAAAAATAACAGTGACTGCTGATCCAGGGAACATCAGATTGCCTCATGGAATCAGGAAGGAATGTTTTCCCCTGTTGAAGCAAATTGTACTCGGGGATTTTTTTTTGCCTTCCTCTGGACCAACTATGTCTTATAGGTTTTATATCTGGGATATGTTTATTTCCCTGGTGGTTGAACTTGATGGTTATTTTTTCAACCTAACCTACTATGTAACTATCACTGCTAAGGTCATCAAGGTAAACTTTCTTTACCGTTAGGGTGAATCATTGCGAGCTGTGTTGGGGTCTTTGGCAATGAGCATTGGGAAACAGAACTCAGTACACGGCAATGGTCTCACAGGGATCGGAGCAGATCATTCAAAGCTCTAACACAATACACACTAAGCAAAAGGAAGTGATCAAGGAATCAGAGGTGGGAGAGGGATCAGAAGCCGGGGTCAATGTGTTGTTAGAATAGTGCCTCATCAGTGAGGGTCAGTGGGAAGAAAAGTGCCCCGTCCCTGGTTACAGTGAGAGGATGATTGCCACATCATTGGTGTCAGTGGGATGAATACTGCCCCATCCCTGCTGTCAGTGGAAGGATAATTGCCCCATTCCTGGTGTCAGTAGGAGGATGATTGCCCCATCCCTGGTGTCTGTGGGGGGATAATTGCCCCATTCCTGGTGTCAGT
>NC_092861.1:601129-601916 GCF_032062135.1 Pyxicephalus adspersus
TCAGACATTTGCAGAACCTTCAGTATGGCCGAGGCTGAGGAGTCTCTGTTGTGGAGCATCACCGATAGACCGAAACCGGATCCTCCAATCTTCAGACTTCTCCATCCAGCCCATCACTCGCTTCCTATAACAAGATATAAAAAAGGGTTATAAAGGAAATGAAGGGAAGGAGAATGGAAGGCAAATAATAATATAATATATGTATATATCTGTCATTGTATTCACATTTACAGGGAGGGACATGAGGACACAATTGCTGTTGCTGTGTCAGAACAAAGTGATAACTATGCTAGTCCATCATAGTGATCACTGGGTCAGTAACCAAGTCCCATGCTCCTGATCCCTGCTCGAGCAGTTCTCATTTAGTAAAATGAATGACATCAGGAACAGCCGTGACCTAACCAAACCCGGGGAAGGAAAGCTAAAAAACATTTCCCCCCAAACATGATTGGATACTTGAGCAGAGATCCATCTCATTGTAAGGAGATCATTCATTTTACTATGGGAACTTATATTCCTTTGGTGAATGAATCCCATGGTCATAGTTATGTCTGATCTGATTCTCACATATACCACATGCTGTGTTGGATTCAGTCTTGTAGGGTTCCCTCTAGTGGGTATCTTAATATCAGGCAATGCAATCAATCTCCTTGCTGTACAGCTGCTGCAAACAATGAAGTCACATGAGAGCACTGGTATTATTATTATTATTATTAATAATAAACAGGATTTATATAGCGCCAACATATTACGCAGCGCTGTACATTAAATAGGGATTGCAAATGAC
>NC_092861.1:602883-604268 GCF_032062135.1 Pyxicephalus adspersus
TATTGTGACATTGTGATATCTTTATATACATGGCAATATACATGGTAATGATCTATTGTATTGCCGGCAATCAAATGTATCAATTTACCATCCAATGGAAGTAGACATTGTCTTCTACAACCAGAGAAGCAGCACTTTGCTTTCCCCTTGCAGTCTTTGTCCACCGCACATTCATGTTTTACATCCTGCGTAGAATCTTTGCACACTGGGTAGTCCACATCTTTAGGGCAGGTTCCTGGTTTCTTCCCTAGGGGGAGAGGGGTACAAGATGTAATACAGTTATCTGATGACAATCCATTATCAGATATTATATGATATAGGTTTTCCTACACCTAACCATCATACATATATAAGCTTGGTGGGCAGCCAAAGTTATAACAATGGCTATGGAATCTCCTTGGACAAACATCATAAAGAGACAAATGCGCTCTTCCTGCCTTGTGCTCATCCCTCATTCATACTGAACTCCTTTGGGATGAATTAGAATGGTGAGCCATGTCTACTCATCCACCATCAGTACCCGACCTCACAAATGGGGTAAAATTCTCACACAGACATCTCAAAATCTAGTGGAAAATCTTCTCAGAAGAAAAAAGTTTGTAATATAATGGGTCAAATGCATATTATTGGATATGAGGAAGGGCAACGCCATATTACCGGCCATGGTTTAGGAGGGACTTCTGGTGAATTGGGGAGATGAGTAAGATGAGCATCGTTGGGTTTCGTTGATGTATCAGAAACCTGACTTTAGGACCCTAGGTAAGTCTTCAGTTATTCTACTATCTCCAGGAGATCCTGGAGGTCTCTTTTATGGTCATTATACCGCAAGCAAGGTCAGGCTTTTCTGACCAACAATAATGGATAGGACAATGTACACTGAAGATAATGGAATCCTAGGATAACATCTAGGGCAGGGGTCCCAACGAGAGCAGTGAGACCAGCAGTGGTCCGTGGCTCTGACCAGTGCACCCCTCAGTGGTGTTAGGAGAAGGACCCCACTTAGGGGGGCACACCGGCCGGAGCCGCGAACCATGTCACCCGTAAGCATTGCAAGCTCAGGGTGGTGGGCAGGTTGTCTCTCTGAACACAGACTCAGACCTGGGATGGGAGACTGGGCGGGTTATGACATCACTCTGGGGGAAGTTTCTTCCCCTTTGAGTGACACACGACTCCCCGCGCATGCACGGTCCAAAGTCTGTAGATTTAGTGGTCTGTGAGCTCCAAACGGTTGGGGACCACTGATCTAAGGGAAGATATCCTATTTTATTTTTTGGTATACAGTATGTACTATTTATGTTCTGTTTTCTATTACTGATTCAGTTTGTAAATGTTTACACCCAAGATTCATCCCCCTTGTACCATGTTTCACACTGAACTCAATTTGA
>NC_092861.1:604808-606965 GCF_032062135.1 Pyxicephalus adspersus
TAATGGATAATTATTTATAATAGATGATTGCACAAGAAAAATATTTTACATCATCATTAAACCAACATCATGATTACAAAACCCAATATGGCATTGCTGAGGATAATTGGTCACCATTGTGGATTTTCCTGTCTCAGGCATATTAGGAGCCCTGTAATAGGTAATGATGAATTATAACAGGGGTGTCAAACTCAAATACACAGAGGACTGAAAATAAAAACTTAAACCAAGTCTGGGGGGCCGAAACGGGTGACTGACGACTGATGACAATCCAGCCTGGGCAACGCATGTGGTGTGCATGCAACTCACTGGATTGGTTCCTTTTGCTGCCCCATCCTCCCCCAGTGCTGTTGTACAGGGATTACACCAAATCTGATACAGTTTACAAAAGTCCCATTTAGAAATAAATTAATTTTTGCTAATTGGCTAAAAACTGCAATTTATATTTACCACTTATTCATCCTAGCTCTCCATCTGTCACCTCAACTTTCCATTACTGGTTCTACTCCATCTCATTCCCATTTCCACCACCTCTCATTTCTGGCTTTAGAACCTCCCCTTCTGAGTTTCACCACCTCTCAATCCTTGGTCCCTGAGCCATTACTGGTACCACAACCCCTATCCCTGTTCCACCATCTCATATTATTGGTTCTGCCACCTGCCATTGCCAATCCCATCACTCACTATACCGAGTCCCACCACCTCCCATGCCTGGGTCCACCAACTTCCCATTCCTGGTTGTGTCGCTTCCCATTGAGAAATTCAAATGGATTCAGAACTTCAGAATCAGAATTCATATTGTGTAAAGGGTTAAAATGACCTAGATTTGGAGCCCGCTATTTATGGATAGTCTCAGCTCTCAATGGTTGAGCCAATGAATGGGCTGCTTGGGATTTCCCTTTTCTTTGTATCTACATTGGAATGGATTTTCCTGCCTGCAGTGTCCTCTTCTGACAATCTCTCCCCTCATCTATATATTCCCCTTACTGTCCCCTTTATCCAGGCACCACAAGTTTTATTCTGTGCTATGTTTGAGAAAATATTCTGATATTCAGTACTATGTCCCGGGTCAGATGGTGACCATTTTGGTGCGCGGAGTTTAAGTAAGGTTGTTGCATATCTTCCATCATCACCACTTCCAAAACCCAAATCCATCACCACCCATTTCTGGCTTCACCACTTCCCCATCCCAGCTTTACCTTTCCCCCTTCCTCGATTCCCCCATTTCTAGTTCTACCACCTACCATTTGTGATTTCAACCCATCCCATTCTTGGTCCCACCACTTCCTATTCCTGGCTCTGGAATTGGAAGTGGTGGGACCAGGAATGGGAGGTTTTGTTAGCAGGGATTAGGGTGATGAACCCAGAATGGGAGGCGGTGATACTGGACAAGGGAAATAGTACAGCCAGGAATGGGAGGTGGTGGGACCAGAAATGGAAGGCAAAGGACTCAGAATTAGAAGTACTAGAGCCAGGAATAGGAAATGGTGGGACCAGGAATGAGAGATTCTGTTACCAGAAATTGGGATGATGAACCCAGAATGGGAGGTGGTGGGACCAGGAATAGGAGGTTCTGTTACCAGAAATTAGGGTGATGAACCCAGAATGGGTTCCCCTGTCCAGTATCACTTCTAATTCTGAGTCCTTTGCCTTCCATTTCTGGTCCCACCACCTCCCATTCCTGGCTGTACTAGTTCCCTTGTCCAATATCACCGCCTCCCATGTTCATCACCCTAATCCCTGCTAACAAAACCTCCCATTCCTGGTCCCACCACTTCCAATTCCTGGCTCTAGCACTTCTAATTCTGAGTTCTTTGCCTTCCATTTCTGGTCCCACCACTTCCAATTCCTGGCTCTACTACCTCCCCTGTCCAGTATCACCGCCTCACTTTCTTGGTTAATCACCCCAATTCCTGGTAACAGAACCTCCCATTCCTGGTCCCACCATTTCCCATTCCCTTAACCGATTCCATTATTTACCATTCCTGGCTCTACCACTTCCCCTTCCTAGCTTTACCATCTCCCTTTCCTGGATTCACCAATTCCTGGTCCCACTACTTCCTATTCCTAGCTCTAGCACCTCCAGTTCTTCCGCCTCCTATTTTTGGTCCTATTACCCCCTATTCCGGGCTCTCCGAATTCCCTCCCCTGGATTCA
>NC_092861.1:608423-609847 GCF_032062135.1 Pyxicephalus adspersus
GGGGGACATTAGAGTGTCAGCTCCTCTGTACAGAGACTGATGGGACTGGCTCAGTGTTCTCTGTACAGCGCTGTGGTATATGTCAGAGCATTAAAGGGACAGTGGCCCAGATAAAGGTTGCTGTACAGATATCATCGCTCTGCTGTGAGAACATTCAGTCTCTATGGGGAAATCATTTCCTTATATTGCCCCATCCAGGAACATTTATAAGGTCAGTAATTGTCACATTAAGATGACAATAATTATAAAATATAATGACAAGGAATCTCATTTCATCACATTCTGGAGCTGGAGATGATTATCACACACTGAGCATTGGGAAAATATGCGGAGTGCCAACTTATAAATCTTAATGATGTCTTTATATCTCGGAGGTGTTTGTATTCATCTGATCACAATGAATGTATACAGCCTTCTTAGATTCATGTCATTCTATTGGTTCTTCAATTCTTACAATCCAGATCCATGTTACATAGAATTAATTTCTTAATATTTTCTTTTTACTTCAATTTGGTTATTTCCCATTACAATTTATATTATTTTCCATTTTCAATTTTTATTATTTCTTCCTTTCACCTTGGGAGCCGTGTGATTGCTGAAGGCCATTTCCCCTGACTATGTGTGCTGTACCCAGGGCCGGACGTAGCCATCTAATATTTTTCCATATTGGCACTGGAGGTTCCCTATAAATATTAGGATTGGGATCTTTGGGAATATTGCATTTTTTGTATTACAATTTCCATGTGTCCCATTTTGTCCAGACCGCTCCTTTACAATATTCCCGAAGAAGCAGACTGGTTCTGCGAAACGCGTCAAATGAAAGACGCCTTCAACTGAAAGGTTCAATCTCCACTTCCCTCAAGAAAAACCATTCCTTGGTGGGGTGTTTGAGGGGAGGAATCCTGCTTTATGGAGCTCCAACAACTCGGATAAATTAGAGGAATATCATGCTAGAAAATAAAGAAGAGACCCATTATATCAATGGTATAATCACTATATCAGTATGTATAATATATATCACTGCTGCACAGTGCAATATTAACAAAAGGCCACGAGAGGTAACAGAGATTCATTTATCACCAGCAGTCCAGATCCACACAAGGAGCAAATTATAAACAAAAAAAGCTCCCAACCTCAGATGGTGAATCTGCACGAATTTCTGATGTTAGATCTGTACAAATCCTCAATAGTAGATGTGTATATACCTCTAATGGTAGATCTGTATAAATCCTCAATTGTAGATCTGTATGAATCTCTGATGGTAGAACTATTCGACTATCTGATGGTAGGTCTGTGTAAATCTCAGATGGTAGATCTGTATGAATCTCAGATGGTTGATCTGTATGAATCTCTGATGGTAGATCTGTATGAATCTTTGATGGTTGATCTGTATGAATCTCTGATGGTAGATCTGTATGAATCTT
>NC_092861.1:609909-644549 GCF_032062135.1 Pyxicephalus adspersus
GAATCTCAGATGGTAGATCTGTATGAATCTCTGATAGTTGATCTGTATGAATCTCAGATGGTAGATCTGTATGAATCTTTGATGGTAGATCTGTATGAATCTCAGATGGTAGATCTGTATGAATCTCAGATGGTAGATCTGTATGAATCTTTGATGGTAGATCTGTATGAATCTCAGATGGTAGATCTGTATGAATCTCTGATCATCTTGGGGCAAACTCACAAACATGATAATAATCTGGTTATTTTTTATTCTTAATTCTACCTGTTATTACTTGTTATTTAATTCTTAATTCTACCTTAATTCTACCTGTTACTTTCTCATACGATTTATAACTTTTATAATAAAAGCTATACCTGAATTACCAAGGCAAGCATGCTATTCAATTTGGGGTAAATTTAGAAGTTAGTTATTATTCATTATTATATATTATTAGACATATTAATAGACACTTACTATTAGAATGAACATTAAGCACTGACATTATGCTTTTTTCCCGATAAATCTCATGGTTTCAATTCTTAGAGACAATGCACAGTGCTCCGGTACACGAGTCCAGGGTCTGGTGGGACCCGCTAGTTTCTCACCTCCCATGGCATCCTTTTACAGGACACACCGGCCCACGAAGATGATGTAATAGAGGGCGGAACCCCGAATGGAGTCTGAAGTCTTGGAGTCTTGGAGCACAATCTGTGTTTGAAACAGACCATGTGTTTGAGCTGCTACAGCCAACATTAATGGGCCTTAGGCTAAGTCTACACGGACGTTTACCCCAGCGTTTAACCTAAGGTTTTAAAACCCCATGTTTGAAATTCCTATGCATTCCAATGGGCTAATCTACACCAGGACGTTTCCTTGAGGCGCGTTTATGAGCGCTATTTATAATGTTGCCTGCTACGTTTAAAAAATTAAAATGTGAGGTTAATGCTGGAAAACATCCCAAAACGTGGCTAAACGCTCCCATTTCAATGGTATGTTTTCCCATGTTTATAAGCACTTGAAAAGTAAACACTTTAAAAATGCGAGAAAACGGAGAAACGAGGAAAAAGCGCTGTAAAGGCCAGAGCACTAAGTTCTAAGCAACCATGCTGCCCACCATGATATCATTCAATCATGTGCAAGGAAAAATCTTGTCTTTTGTTGAGAAATATTTACAAAGTGAATCTTACCTTTCACATTTACATCAGAAGTGAGTATCTTGGTGCGATGTACTGGCAATTTCTGTCCTGTCCAGAAGAGGGCAGCCCTGTTGTATCAGATTAATTTTGTGCCCTGAGAATTCTACCTGAAGTTTGAAGCACTCCTATGGTTAGCCAGGATCCGCCCCCGCGGAGCAAAGTCATAGACTGCTTGTGTAAAGGAATGATTTCTGCCAATACAGAGGGCCCTTTTATTATATACCAATAAACCCCCGATTTTCAAAAGAATCGTAAATCCAAGAATGATAATCACTTGCAATCATGGAGGGTGGAGCGTCCTGGGAAAGTTTTCATTTAATTAAAGAAATATATTTAGACGACAATTAACCAATTTATTAACAATAAAATCAAAGTTTAATTTTTATATCATTTAAGTCCAATTTTATGAATTTGTTGTTTTTAATTAACTTCATTTAACCCTTTGCACATCGATATTTTTTTTTCAGTTATGAATGCAACAACTCCAGGACATTTTGGACTTAAATGATATAACAATTAAACTTTAATTTTATTTTTTTATTTTTATCCTAATATTAATTTTTAATGAATGATAAAATGTGTTTGTTACCAAACATATTGAAGGAGGGTTAAAGGGATGGGAGGTGGTTGTGAGAACAGGCCCCAGGTGGAACATGTTTAAACAAATGTGTTCTTTTCCATGAATTAAAGGTGAAATGTAAACTGAAAGTACATTTCTAAAGCATGGTCAGCAATACATCTGGGGAAGGAAATGGGGGAAACATGGAAATCTGTGGGAACATGTCTAAAGTAAAAACAAATAAACATACACATATTTATGTTTTGCTATGTATATCAATTACATTACACTTCATCAATCATGTCATTGATCCACCAGTTGATACATTAGTAGGAGGGCAATGCTGATATTTGGGGATCTCAGATAGATGCCGCCATACTGATCTATGCAGCACCTCTGGGAGTTAATCTTTCTTTTCTTTATATAAAAACATTTCTGTGACCGGATATAGTAGGAAGGCAAGGAATTGGGAAAGATCTAGTAAAAAGTTATAAAAGTAAAACATAGACAGAATGGTAGAAGAGAGCACACAGGAAGAGCTAATAAAGGCTGCTCTCTGATTGGCTGACAAAACAATAATATTCCCAATAACAGAAATGTATTGATGTGCTGTGACCACAAGAAACAAATAATCACATTTCAGATACCAATTTCTAAATTCCAGATCTGTCAGGTTGTCATAACAAAAAATAGAAAATCCAATTATGGGACTTTAAAGGTCAAAATTCATATAAACTTTTATTCAGGTACAAAATAACAATATTAGTAATTGGATTTTTTTCTTGTCTGTATACATATTTAGATACAAGGTTTCCTTATAATGTATTTATTTATTTAAGGAACATCCGCATTGATTCTAGTAAAAAATACACTACAAACAGAATCCCAGTGGACAAATTAATATATTTGGACCCTTTGGTAAATGAACCATGTAAAAACATTTTCTATAAGTGATAAGTTAGTTTTTACTTAATATATACCAATCACATTCTTAATTAATTTTTTAATTAACTAAAATCATTTATTAAATGTATTTTGATTATCTCACACACAATACCTATCACTTTGAATATTATTACAATGATGTATTTAAATTATTTTATTTCGACATGCACTTATTACATATTCACTCTATATGTATTTTTATTAAATTAATTTTATATTGATTCATTTATTATTTACTTAATTTTTTTATTGATCAATTTGATTTGACAAGTTAATATTTATGGTGAATTAATTGATAACCAAATCAATATAAATGAGAAAATCCAAATCAATTTGATTCACTCCCTTCGGTTCCTTCCCAGATGAACGAACCAGCGTCTCCCTGAGGCCTAGTAACAACGAGCAAAATACAATACCTAGTAACAACAAAATACAAGAGAAGAAAAATTATCTTTAATAGAAAATGGAGAAGCAGGAACTCAGGAGAGGTCCACACACCAGCTCTTCCACCTCCAAGCAGGAAATATCAACTGCATGACCTGAAGCGTAAGGCCGGGCTAAATAGAGGAATAGTAATGATAACAAGCTGCAGCTGGGACGAGAGGTATGCTCATTACCAACAACAACACTGAAACAAGTGAAAGCAAAGAGTCTGTCGGATAACCTCACGTGCAGCCAGTCTCTCAGATCTTCTAACCTCAGTCACGGGAGGTAACGTGACAGTACCCCCCCTTCTACGGGTGATCTCCGGACACCCAGGGCCGACTTTATCCGGATGAGCCCTGTGAAAGGCTTTCACTAGGTGCCTGGCATTAACGTCGGTCGCTGGAATAACCTATAAACCTTGGACCCAACTTTCAAGAAGTTACTTTCAACTTAATGTTTCTTGTGGATAGCCACACAGAATCACCCACTCTTAGGTCCGGACCACTCATCCGTCTCTTGTCAGCCATTTGTTTATACTTGTTGCTCATCTTTTGTAAATTATTTTGAATTTTCTGCCAAATACATGACAAAGAAGAGGAAAATCTTTGCTTTTCTGGAATTCCAGAAGTCTCAGTACCAGAAAATGTGCCAAACTGTGGCTGGAACCCATATGCCCCAAAAAACGGCGACTTATCGGTGGACTCACGTGTACGGTTATTTATGGCAAAGTCAGCCAAAGACAAAAATGAAGACCACTCCTCCTGATTCTCTGAGACAAAACATCTCAAATAAGTCTCCAGATTCTGGTTAGTGCGTTCAGTCTGTCCATTCGACTGAGGATGAAAGGCCGAAGAGAAGGACAGTTGTACCCCCAGGCGAGTGCAGAACGCCTTCCAGAATCTGGAAACAAACTGCCTCCCCCCTATCAGACATCACGTCAGAGGGAATACCGTGTAGCTTCACGATGTTATTGACAAACACTTGTGCAAGGGTTTTAGTACTAGGTAACCCTGGTAATGCTATAAACTATGACATCTTACTGAAGCGATCAACAACCACCAGAATCACAGTTTTTCCAGATGAATTAGGCAAATCTGTGATAAAGTCCATGGATAAGTGAGTCCAAGGTCGGGACAGAATGGACAATGGAAGTAGGGATCCTGAAGGCTGAGTATGTGTCACCTTAGCACGTGCACAAGTACTACAAGCTGACACATAGCCTTAAACACATTTGCACAACCCTGGCCACCAGAATCTACGAGAGAATAGATCGACAATGGATCTGCTCCATGGTGACCAAGGTGTCCTGTAAGGACTGTACAGTGATGTTCCTTGAACACCCTGTGTTGTAATTCAGGAGGAACAAATAACTTCCCTGGAGGGCAAGAATCCGGTGCATCTCCTTGGACCTCCAACACCTCTGTCTCAAGATCAGGATAAAGAGCGGATATTACTACCCTTTCAGACAATATTGGACCAGGATCATACGAATCACTCCCCCAGGAAAACTATGCGACAAAGCGTCCGCCTTGACGTTCTTAGCCCCAGGGCGATAGGTGACAATGAAGGTAAATTGGGTAAAAAACAATGACCATCTGGCTTGCCTTGGGTTCCGAGGTTTAGCCGACTCCATGTAAGCCAGATTTTTGGCAAGCCAGATTTCAACGTAATGGCCAGCAAATCTCTATTACCTTTGTCATAATTTCTTTCTGCATTAGAGAGTTTCTTTCTTATATGCTGCTATACTGCTATTGCCCCTACCTCAGATGCGTCAACTTCCACATTAAATGGCAATGACACATCTGGTTGCACCAGTATAGGGGCAGAAGCAAAACAGCTGAAAAGGCTTGTAAAGCCGCATCAGACCAGACTGAGATATCCGCACCTTTCCTAGTCATGTCCGTTAAAGGCTTAACCACAGTCGAGTAATTCAAAATAAATTTACGGTAGTAGTTGGTGAACCCCAAAAATTGCATAAGCACTTTCAGATTTTTGGGTCGATCCCAGTCCAACACCGCACAGATCTTTTCAGGATCAGTCTGAAAACCTGAAGATGAGAGTAGGTAACACAGGAATTGCACCTCCGGAACTGCAAAGACACACTTCTCCAACTTAGCATACAGTTTATTCTCTCTTAGGATCTGTAACACTTGATTCACGTGGTCCTAATGGGTCTTGGAGAATAAATTAGTATATCATCCAGATACACCACAACAAACCTGCCCATCAGATGATGAAAGATGTCATTAATGAAATGTTGGAAAACCGCAGGAGCATTGGTTAACCCAAAAGGCATGACCATATTCTCAAAATGACCCTCAGGGGTAATAAAGTCCGTCTTCCATTCGTCCCCCTCCTTGATCTTTACCAGATTATATGCCCCCCTCGAATCCAACTTAGAGAACACCTTGGCACTGACAATCTGATTGAACAAATTTGGGATCAACGGAAGCGGGTAAGGATCACAAACAGTAATACGATTAAGCTCACGGAAGTCCAAACATGGCCTAAGAGTTCCGTCCTTCTTCTTAACAAAGAAGAACCCTGCAGCAACTGGAGTATTGGATGGTCTGATATGACCTTTAGCCAAACTCTCAGCGATATATTCTCGCATGGCCGCCCTTTCGGGTTCGGAAAGGCTATACAACCGAGACTTAGGCAGCTTAGCTCCGGGAATAAGGTTGATGGGGCAATCATGCTCCCGATGTGGAGGTAACTCCTGGTCTCTACCCTCCGAGAATACATCAGAAAAATCAGAAATAAATGAAGGTACAACCTTAGTGGTTGCCACAGAAAGCGATGTTGTAAGACAGTTGCCTATGCAATAATCACTCCAATGAAGGATCTGTCTTGCTTGCCAATCGATGGTAGGATTATGTTTGCCTAACCATGGTAAACCTAGCACCAAAGGAGCAGGCAGGCCCTCCAATACAAAGCAGGGGATGGATTCTTGATGAAAATCACCCACTTTTAAAAGGACTCCCTGCACCATTTGTGACAAACATTGCTGTGTGAGTTGAGCGGAATCAATTGCAAACACCGAGATATTTTTGTCTAATGTACTTGATGTCAACTCATGTGTACGGATGAACTGACCATCAACTAAGTTAACACCTGCCCCACTGTAAATAAACACTTTAATTCCCACCGTTTTGGAGTCTAGCGCCACCTCGGCAGACAGGAGAAATCGGGTACTACTGGTAAATGACAAAAGCAAATTCTCTGTTTCCCCACAAAGACCACCAAGAGTGAAATGAGAGTTAAATACATTTTTTTTTCTTTTGTTTTCACCTTGGTGTTGAACATAATGGCAAATGTTAACAAAATGTCCGCGTTTTCCCCAGAAGTGTGAGGACGTAGTTTAAAATATAATTTGCACGACTCTCTGAACCGAATAAAATTGTCACTTCCCCCGGAAAATCTGTCCAGGAGAGGCATTTTATGTTCAGGGCAGAACTAGTTCCCGCTGCCGGAATAAGCCACCTGTGGTCTCTAGATCTGTGAGACGGTCATGCCGAGGTCAGCTACCTCCAAAGACAGCCCCTGCAGTTGTCTGACCAGTGCAGAAATAGCATCCATCGCCGCACATAAACAAAATGGCAGTTTTTGGGTGTTTGATAATGTCACAGAGTAAGGGAGGGGTGGAGAGGAACACCAGAATGAAAACAGGAAGATAATGACAAAGGGACTAGATCTCCAAGCTAGGGAGAGGGAAATGGTCACCACCTACAGCAACCCTAAATCTAGCCCTGACTCCTGTCAGTATGAATAGACCCTGAAGGTGGCTGGATTCATACACCGGAACCTAGAACCTAGGAGCCCTGAAATGCCCTAGGAGTAGTGACAGGGTATGAGACTACTGGTTCCTGCCAAGATGAACGAACCAGCGTCTCCCTGAGGCCTAATAAAAACGAGCACAGGGTAACAACAAGATACAAGAGAAGAAAATTTATCTTTAATAGAAAATGGAGGAGCAGGAACTCAGGAGAGGACCACACACCAGCTCTTCCACCTCTAAGCAGAGAATATTAACGGCATGACCTGAAGTGTAAGGCCCGGCTAAATAGAGGAATAGTAATGATAACAAGCTGCAGCAGAGACCAGAGGTGTGATCATTATTTATTACCAACAACAACACTGAAACAAGTGAAAGCAAAGAGACTGTCAGATAACCTCATGTGCAGCCAGTCTCTCAGATCTTCTAACCTCAGATCTTCTAAACATTTACGATATGATCATGTGTTATCACCACAGATCTCAAAATTGGATTTACCATCCACCAGTCAATTCCAATAACAGCCCCAGGCCAAAAAATTCTGGCACCTTTTCTCCTCCTCAGGGGTCTGGACAAAATGAGGGGCCTAGTCATGTGGTGGCTTTGAGAACTTTGGCAACAATGGGCGTGGTTACCAATAAAGATGTATGGTCACAGTAAATAGGCGTGGTTACCATTAAAATGGGTGTGGTTAGACATCGGCAGAATCGCCCTTGATAACGATAATTCTTACACAGGTCACATGACAGAAAAGATGACTAATCACAGCACAGAATAAACATAGTACAGGAGCCAATCATATTTCATTGAAATTCCCACGGTATGAGTGGAGTTCTAGAAATCTGACTTCTACCTGCTCAATAAAAGGCAACAAATTAGAGAAGCCCCTGGGCTGACCCCAAAACATCAAACATCAAATTTCTGGAATCTACAACTTTCAGGGTTGTCATTGAGTATTAACTGCATATAATTTTCCCATCCCCCCATTACACACAATGCAATCTTCCGCTATAACCCCCATTACACACAATGCAATCTTTCCCTATAACCCCCTCACTGTCCGAACCCCCTGAAGACACAAATCTGAAAAATCAGGGTCAGTGGCGTGTCAGTACGACATTGTCAGTGAGATGTCATGTGACCAATGATGAGACAGAAGACCAATAAGCTGTGAGATGAGACAAATCTTTATTATTGGGGGGCATCTGTCATGTTGGGGTCACCCACAGAGGGATATCGCTGTCACTGCTCCACCCATCTTCTCCCATCTCTCATGCAGTGCCTCCGTCTGTAGGGAAATTTTCAGGAAAACATGAAAAGACAAATCATTTTAGATATTATTATTCATTTTTATCCTGATATTTGACATTTTACACATTTCTATCTTTATTTTCATCAGATGGGAATAATATTGGGGAACCCAAAGCAAAGACTTCAGTAGGAAGCTGAAATAACGGCATGTGAGGGGTAATTACTGCTGAAATGTTTGTTATTCTGATTGGTCAGTCTTGTGACTCCTCTACAGATGGCAGAGCCGCTATTTACTACTGCCGCCCTGTAGGTGAATGTGTCACCCGCCTGTTCACTGGATAAAATCAGATTTGTCTGTTTCCCTCTTTCCAGAGATCTGTAAATATTTCCTTATTCCTGTATGGTCTTCTAAATCCTTATACGATGATCCCCCCACCCCCACCTCTGTGCACCTTTCTCCCAAGAAGGAATTTGATGGATGTGGGAATTAGCCAACCACAAGTGTTATAAAAAAAAATCTTTGGTGTTGCCAACCCCAATATAACAATCAATATCAAAAATCAGAGAAAACAGAAGGCAGGGTTTTTTTTTGTATAATTTACATAAATATTGTGAGTTATATTTCAGCCATATAACATACAATTTATAAAACTGAAAATGTAATCATGATAGAATTACAGGCGATATTGTCCCAGCCTTCCACATAGATGGTGGAAGGATAGAATGGATGGGGGACTGATGCTCTATACAATGATGATTCTATGATTTGGATTGCTTGAGTGATACTGGTCCAACGCGTTTCACTCTTTGGCTTCTTCAGGGGAATTTAGATGTAAAGATAATACATATATGCTAATCAGTACAACATTTATATTTAGTAATAAAGTAATTGTATAATCACTGGTAGTAGGTAGTCAAAAACATACATATATATCTAAACTGACAATATGATTTGTATCCAATAATAAAATAATAGTATACACCAAAGAATACAATAATGAATAAACAAAGTAAATAATAATTGATCATCATAAACAACAATAACACTTTGACTATTACCAAATATGAGGAGATTGTGTGGGGTAAAAGTAACACAGCAATATGTTTTGGCAGACATGCAGTTATATAATAAGCTGTATATTAGAAATAAATTGTCATAACCGATATAGTGGAAATAAAGTGATGCTAGGCATAGGTGAGCGCCATGCCTGACAATATAATGTATCTGACTTGCTATAGAGAGAAGTAGTAGGAGATAATCAGTTGACATAAGGTATGTATAAAATAGGACTTAATGTACAGGTAATTAAACACTATAAGAGTTCATGACAATAGTTTGCACAAATATGTTTGCACACCAGCTGTGCCCATTGTGTGATTGCCCACCATCCAGGTTCTTCCCCTGCTATACCTATGTTCACTGTGCACAGTACAATAGTAACAGATGAATGATCAGACCAGATTTGTAGAGTCCTTGCACCTTGCACTTGTGCTGAACCTGACCACCCGACCACCCTTTGTGCTGAACCCAAACAGCAGAGATGTTCAGATTTACCAAACAAATCTGAACATCTCTGCTGTTCGGGTTCAGCACAAAGGGTGGTCGGGTGGTCGGGTTCAGCACAAAGCCGCATGCTGTGTCATTGACTGTATAGAACAACAACCAGCTGATCAGGTGGATCCACTGAGCTAAATATTTGTTTTAATTACAATATAATAAAATAAGACCCCCCCCCCACAAATATAGAAACCAGACCTTTCAATAAGCCTAGGACCCTCTGTGTGATGTCAGCCGAATTCCGTGGGATTTGATTTCAGGCACAACCCAACCCAAATGCTGGGACCAATTTGACAGACCATGAGAACTGAACTGAGGCAAATTCATTCAACACCCCCACCTACCTGCTGGGAGACATTTATCTGGCCAGTGATTCCATGAAGTAAGCCACCTCAGTCTATGGCACCCTGTTTATTACACTCTGGTGGTGCTGCTTGCAGATGGAGCAATTCAATGTCTGTCCCTATAGTCGTGCAGCCACCTTCTGGGATTTCCCTTTCTCAGCATCCCCAGCTTCCCTATAGTTGTGCAGACTCCACCTGAAATTTCCCTTTCTCGGCATCCCCAGATTCCCTATAGTCGTGCAGACTCCACCTGAAATTTCCCTTTCTCGGCATCCCCAGATTCCCTATAAATGTGCAGCTAACTTCTGAGATTTCCATTTCTTAACATCCCCAGGTACCAAGGGTACCATGTATGTACTTTCTATATATTAGATAATATATATAGATACAGAAGTGATGGAATTTACCATTGAATTCTGGTTTCTCACAACTCATGGCGCATGTCTTGCAGCATTTCATGTCATCATCACAATCATCATCGCATTTACATTCATCATCCACAGTGCCAGGGGGTGGGCAGTCAAATATTCTTCCATTTGGGCAATTTCCAGGTTTGACTGTGAAGAGAGGACAGGGAAGGGATTAGGATCATCAGTTAGGATCATCACACTTTACAGTATATGGTGCTGCAAAACATTCACCTCCATTACAGCAGGAAATCAGCCAATAAGGGGTGTTACAGCCCCACATCATAGACATACAATTACTTGGGGGGTGATGGTGGCGATGGGTGGGAATGTACATCAAAATCGAACTAACAAACTTAAAAAAGGCAGAACTTAAAAAGTAAATAAATGTAAAGTGAGCAGTAATAAATGTTTAGATTTGTATTCCCCTGGGACTCAGCACAACCCCCCTCCCCAATCCTCTGGCATTGAGTAAATGTCCAGCCGTTGCCACCAATGTAAAATAAAAAGTTTGTGATAAATACAGAAAGGTGAATCCTCATCCAGTTCCTGCTTTCTGGAGATGTTGCTGACAATTCACCCATCAGTGAGGCCGGCAGGGATGCGGAGCTTCCATTTGCATGGCTCGTCCTTTATTTCTCTGCAGCACACTGAGTTGTGATGTGCTGGGATTGCTGCTGCTCACAAATGCTTTCCTCATTATAAAGACACAGAACATAAATTATAACACGATTGCCTTGTTCCTGAATTATGAATGTGTTGCCCCCACGTGGCCCAACATTGCTGGCATGAATGAGCCCCTAAACATACAAATCTTCCATTCTTACAATTGGAGGCTTACACAGCAATATATAATAATATAAAGTGAGCACAGTACATCCCCAAGTTCTGCCATTCCCCGGGTGCTCACCCCCTGCCGTCACTCACCAATGCCTTTACATGGGGGCAACTTGTCGGTGTAGACGGCTGCACAGGCCAGGAGGAGCAGAAGGAGGAAGATTCGGGAGTCCATGGTGATATCTGGAAGAGTCTATGAGATGGGGATGACCATGGCGTGTTTTATAGGGATCAGAGCAGGAAGAGATCAGGGAGGAGGAAGAATATCATACAACAAATTCATGTCCTGAGTGTTGTAATCCCAACTCTTCTCCTAATATTAGACTTAAATATGTGTATGGTATAATTATATTGTATTATATACACACCCAATCTCACTGATATTGATAGCCCAGCACATTACAATTATAATTACATATAAACACGTCCTCTATAGAGTTTTTTTCTATTAGAGAACTCTTCAAAATATCACTGAAAATATAAAAAGATGATAATGTTTTCCTTTAAATTTACAACAGCCAATGGTGGGTTATGAATGGGAACCAGATCGGATGTTTGTAATAACTGACATGAAGCCGGTATATAATGTTCTCAGTACACAGTTACATACTAAGATATTAGGCTGGCATATGCCCCACATTCATTATTCTATTTCATCTGGAATGGGGCAAAGCCAGAAACATCTCAGCACCCCTCGTATGCAATAACAGTTTATTATACACAGTGCACAGGGCAAATGTCATTCAGTTTGGGTTCACATTACAGCAGAGACGGGACAGCCAGATATTCCCTGAATTATCCCTATTATTACCAGGGAATGAGGTGTATGGTGATGGCACGAGGGCAGAATAGAAAAGAAAGGGAAATCTACATTATAGCAGAGATGGGACAGCCAGATATTCCCTGAAATGTCTGTATTATTGGTACAGAGGGTTGATCTAAAACAAGCAAACATTAGGAGCTCTTCTGGTCTATTGACTCTGTAATGTGCTGCATAATACAAGGAGCCTCCAAATACATCTTAATATTATTGTCTGTATTTCCAGCCATTTTTAACCGGCTCAGTCAAGGAAAGTCCATGTTATGACTGATATAATGATAACACAGCTTCATGTCAGTTATTACAAACATCCTTGGGTTGGCTCTGTGTCACGCTTAGGGCAGGGGCCAAGGCGTAGAGACTAATGAGTAACCAGGTTTTCTCCAGAGCCTCTAGTGGTCAGGATGTTGCACTGCTGGTTACCACTAGGTTGTGGTCCTTAGGCACACTAGGGTGGGCAGGTAGATACACATTACCAAATCACTAAGCAGAAGAATTGTTAAGGAAGGCGAGGGTCAAGGAAGGCAGCAAGCAAGAGAAGTCAGGTCACACACCAGGGGTCAAATACCAGGGATCCAGGAGACAGACACCAATGACACAGGGGCCACTGCGGAGACAGGGAACACAGGAGATACTGGAAGCAACAGGAGGCACAGGTGATACAAGGATAACCACAGACAGACAGGAACACTGGAACAGCACAAGGGAACAGGCTGGAAACACCAGACTGAGCAACAAGGGGTTAACACAGGAGCTGGACAGAGGAAACACTGAATTAACCAACAGGTGTACAGGAACTGGTCAGAAGCTAGGGGCCTGGGCACTAAGACAGTCTCTAACACTGATTGCTGCATCTAAACTAGCTAAACAGCCAGGGATAGTTTAAAGGCTATTTCTTGATTTGCCTGTGGGAAGGGTTAAACTGATAAAGCTTGGGAGCGTAGGCACACCCAGAGTCAGGACTGCCCACATGAACAGGAAAGAGACGCCTGTACTAGTGAAGAACAGGTATGTGTGACACTGGTAAGCTGAAATAACAGAACCAGGAATGACTGGAAACTACGATTGGAGGTGGTGGAATGCAGAATAGGAGTTTGCAAAGCCAGTAATGGGTGGTCACCCTTAACTCGCAGCCGTGTCTCGTGTTGTAGGAAACCGCTATATTACTACTAGCTCTTGTAAGAGCTGCCCAACTACGGGGAATTACAATTCAGCTTGGGGAGTCGCTGGAGTAACTCCACAGGGCCACCCGGACTAGGGGGAAGGACGTCGCCAACGGTTGATACCGTCACATTTGGTGGCAGTGGCGGGATGGTACACTGGTAAAGGGGCACCTGATTCCAGCCCATAAGCGTACGGGCCAAACCATAGCTGTTTAAGTGGTTGGGGGAGCTGTATTTCGCCTGCCTACCACCTGCGTCCACCTAGACTGGGAAGCCGGATCCGGTGTAGTAAAAGTCGGCATGATGGATACCCTACCTGCCGAGGTCCTGCTGGGCAACAATTTGGGCCCTTTCACTTCTGCCTATGTCCCCACCTCTACAGCAGCTGCACACCCCGTGACAACCAGGGCCCAAGCGAGAACTGAACAGACCAGTTCCCCAGCTCGGGGGACCCAGGTGAGATCTTCCCTGACTGTGACTAATACCCAGACCTTGATAGCTTGGGACGCACCTTGGGATGTAGCCATTGACCTTGTGGGACCCCTTTCCAAACCTAGTCCATCCGGTAAGAAGTGCTACCCACTATCCTGAGGCAGTTGCTCTGTCACATATACAGGCAGACACTGTAGCTACCGCCCTGGTACAGATTTTCTCCCGAGTCGGGTTTCTCAAGGTGCACAATTTACTGCAGAACTGACACAGCAGCTGTGGAGGGTCTGCTGTATTAAATTGCTACTTAGTTCACCATACCATCCCCAGACTAACAGTCTCTGTGAGCGCTTCAATGGAACTTTGAAGCAAATGCTCAAGACTTTCACCAGCGAATACAGAGACTGGGAGCGATTCCTACCACACCTCCTATTTGCCTATAGGGAGGTACCACAGGAATCCTCTGGGTTTTCCTCCTTTGAGCTTCTTTATGGGAGAAAGGTACAAGGACCACTTGATCTCATCAGGGAGCATTGGGAGGGGAAAACGGGGAATGACTCCAATCGTATCATTCGTCCTGGAGCTTAGAAGCCGCATGGGGCAGCTGGCTCGGGCAGTCAAAGACAATCTCCAGGCAGCCCAGGCGCGACAGAGTATGGTACGGTGCCCGACCACGTAATTTCTTTAGAGAACAAAAGGTCTTAGTATTGAAGCCCGGGAAGCAGGATAAACTGCAGGCTTCCTGGCAGGGACCCTATAAGGTGATAGAGAAGCTGTGCTATACCACTTATGTCATCGCCAGTTGTAAAGATGAGAGGTTAAAAAGAGCCTTTCATATTAATATGTTGAAAGAATACTTAAAGAGACCAGAGAATGTGTCCGCTGTATATAGCCCTGCCACGGAGCTCTTAGAGAAGGGGTCACCCACCGATCTCCTTAGCCAGGTTCAATTAGGGGGCAAACTCCCTCCCAATGAGAGTGAACAGTTGCACACCCAATTACAGGCTTAGAGCCCTACTTTTTCCCAAAAGCCTGGGTGAAGGCACCTCTCTCGCAAGATGCTGAGGTTGGGGGTAATCGAACCTTCAGACAGACCCTGGGCATCCCCGGTCGTCTTAGTGCCCAAGAAAGATGGTACCACCAGATTCTGTGTAGAATACCGCAAGTTAAATGATAGGTCGGTGACAGATGCCTACCCTATGGCCCGAGTAGAGGAGCTTTTGGATCGCATAACAACCACCATTGATCTCTGTAAGGGTTACTGGCAAATTCCCCTAGCCCAGGAGGCGATCCCCAAGTCGGCCTTTGTCACCCCGTTTGGCTTGTACCAGTTTAGGGTCATGCCGTTCAGGATAAAAAAAATGTTCAAGCACTTGGTGGATAGACACCTTGATGGCTTCCAGGATTTCGCTTGTGCGTACCTGGATGACATAGTGATCCATAGTGAGTCCTGGGAGGAACATTTAGCTCACATAGGAACGGTGCTGGATCAGATTTGGGCCGCCAGCCTGACTCTGAGACCAGACAAATGCCATTTTGGGATGGCGGAGGTCCATTACCTGGGACACTGGGTGGCCTGGGCACAGCTGGGTACTACTGACGCTTTGTGCCAGACTATAGAGGCATCGCCAAACCCCTGACTGATCTGACCAAGAAAAATTTACCCCAACAGGTCCTGTGGTCTCCTGACTGTAAAACTGTGTTCCAAGCCCCTAAGACGGCATTAGCTCATGCTCCCCTCTTGGCTGCCCCAGTCCCTAACAAACGTTTTATTGTTCATACAGACGCTTCAATGTTCGGACTGGGGGGAGTTTTGAGCCAGGTGGGAGAAGATGGGAGGAGAGCACTCTGTCGCCTGCTTTCTAGGATACAGCAAAGTCACAAACAGGAAAGGCAACACGGACACCAGCTTATGTACAACAGAACGTACTTTACTGAGTAATATAACAATGAACAAAATTCCAAATATAAAGACAAAGAAAATACATTACATACACTCAGCCCAGAGGACAGCACAGCGCCCTCCTTCAAAATTGGTTTTTATGACCTGCCACACACATAGACACTAACTTACTAGCTACTGCAGGTCTAATCTCAGTCTCTGGTATTTCAGGCGCCAATACTATAATGCAGTGCGTGCACAATTTTACTGACCTGGGTCTTGTTCTGGATCCACTGATATCTTTAAACTGAACAACAACAACAAGTCTCTTCAGCAAACATGAGGTCCTGCAAGACAGACAGCGCTCCATTCCTCAGCTCTTTTCAGCCTTTCTGGAAAACAATCCTTTTCCTCTGGACAGGATCTGCCTTGGACGGTGGTCAGCATCACTCAGCCACAGCTCCTGAGACTCTAGGATGCGCTGACACTTGGATGCGAGCGGATTCTGTTTCACACACAGTCCTTGCAAGATGTCTGCTCTCCTGCTTCCTGCTTCCTGTTTCCTGTCTTCTCCTTTCTCAGTACAACCACACCTCCTATCAATATACAAACACTGGCAACTTGTTTAGCTGTGTTAGGAAACATCGACATCTTGTGGCTGAAATGCAGAATGACAGTCCTATATTTAATTACACACAGACATTGAACAGTGAGGCTGTTTCTCAATCTCACAGAAAGCTTCTTCTCCGAGAGGTCAGCGATGCGGCGGTGGAGAAGGAATGCTTAGCCCTGGTGTGGGCCCTAAAGAAATTGACTCCATATTTATACGGACAAGAGTTTACTCTTCTTACAGACCATAATCCGCTTGTGTGGCTAAACCGTGTTGCAGGGGACAATGGTCGGCTACTGAGATGGAGTCTGGCACTCCATCCCTACAACTTTACCATCCACTACCTGCCCAAAAAACAGAATGGCAACGCAGATGGATTATCCCAGCAGACTGATCTCCACCATGAATAACAGGGACTGGAGAGCCCCAGGGTGCCCGGAAAAAGGGTCAAACCAGGTCTGTCAGCATGTTCCACTAAGAGGGAGCCATGTAACAAAGGCCCTCTGTTTGTCTGTTGAGATGATTGGGTACATACGGTGTCTGACCTAATTATCTCCCAGACAGAGGAAAGACACGGTACGGGAGGCTTTATAAAGAATGTGGTTTTACTGTCTGGAGATGAGTGGTTTACGTCCGTTGTCTGACCTAATTATTTCCCCGACAGAGGGGAGACATTGGGTGGGAGTATCCCGGATTGTGTGGTTATTTCCATTGGTCGGTGTGTTTATCGCCTAGTTCTCCATCAGGTCCAGAGGGGATATAATAATAAGTGTGGCATCATTAAAGTGTTCTTCTTCTTTCTTTTTCACCCTCAACTCGCAGCCGTGTCTCATGTTGTAGGGAACCGCTATATTACTACTAGCTTTTGTAAGAGCTGCCGGAGAACTACGGAGAATCACAATTCAGTTTGGGGAGTCGCTGGAGTAACTCTACAGGGCCACCCAGACTAGGGGGAAGGACGTTGCCAATGGTTGATAGTGTTACACTACATATTTGTTGGTAGATCTAAAGAAGATTGTACATAGGACCCAACTCACCTGGTTCCCCTCCATTTTAACATAACACTGAGTGTGAGACAGACTGCTATGTACAACAATATTACTTTTTATATTTTAATTAATTGATATATTATATAGTAATTTATATATTTTATTAATATTAACCTCTTTTCGTTATTATATAAAATAAAACAGCTATGAGAATCCTAAAGGATACTAAAAAGAAGATCTTAGAATCAGATGTGTAATCAAGATGTATATCTTTGTATAGGAGACGAGTGAGGCTGGCTGAAGGAGATGAATATTGGAGGATCTGGTTGTTTAATAATCAGTGATTATTAAACTGCTGAATAAAAATAATTGGGGTTACATGAATGTGTTCTTCTCATTCTTCTTATTCAGGAGATTACTAAGTATGAAAGGATTTTTTTCCTTTGTTTTCATGGCAGTTGTATGTAATTCAGTCTTTACGATGTCCCAGGCCATCAGTGTTAAGGATTGGAGGTCCCCCAGAAAAAAGAACCTTTTAGGGGTTCATATGGACAGACCCAGTGTACCTCACACACAGGTTCTGAGGCTGCAATTCCTATAGAGATTCTAAAGCTTTGCTGGCAAAGCAAATCAAACATAGCCCCCTTGTCATAGCACCTCCCAACTTGTATGGGCAGATTCACACCAGGGGCATTGTGTTTATTGCAGGTTATCAGTGAAAACACTGCAGATTGGTGTGTGTTGTACATTATGATTTATGTGCTACAATGTGACTTATGTCTGCTGAAATGAGCAGTGCCTGAGATGATCTCACGCTGCATATGGGCTGTGGACCTGGAAGAGTCTCTTCAGCAAACATGAGGTCCTGCAAGACAGACAGCGCTCCGTTCCTCAGCTCCTTTCAGCCTTCCTGGGAAACAATCCTTTTCCTCTGGACAGGATCTGCCTTGGACGGTGGTCAGCCTCACTCAGCCACAGCTCCTGAGACTCTAAGAACACGCTGACCCTTGGATGCGAGCGGATTCTGTTTCACACACAGTCCTTGCAAGATGTCTGCTCTCCTGCTTCCTGCTTCCTGCTTCCTGTCTTCCTCAGAACAACCACACTTCCTAACAATATACAAATACTGGCCACTTGTTTAGCTGTGTTAAGAAACAGCGGCAGCTTGTGGCTGAAATGCAGAACGACAGTCCTATATTTATATACAAACATTGAACAGTGAGTGCTGTTTCCCAAGCTCACAGAAAGCTTCTTCTCCGAGAGGTCAGCTATGCAGCGGTGGAGAAGGAATGCTTAGCCCTGGTGTGGGCCCTAAAGAAATTGACTCCATATTTATACAGACAAGAGTTTACTCTTGTTACAGACCATAATCCGCTTGTGTGGCTAAACCGTGTTGCAGGGGACAATGGCCAGCTAATGAGATGGAGTCTGGCACTCCAACCCTACAACCTTACCATGCAGTACCGGCCTGGAAAACAGAATGACAATGCGGATCGATTATCCCAGCAGACTGATCTCCACCACGAATACCAGAGACTGGAGAGCCCCAGGGTGCCCTGAAAAAGGGTCAAACCAGGTCTGCCAGCATGTTCCACTAAGAGGGAGCCATGTAAGAAAGGCCCTCTGTTTGTCTGTTGAGATGATTGGGTTACATATGGTGTCTGACCTAATTATCTCCCAGACAGAGGAAAGACACTGTGTGTTCCGTATGGAAGACTTTATAAACAATGTGGTTTTACTGTCTGGAGATGAGTGGGTTACGTCCGGTGTCTGACCTAATTATCTCCCAGACAGAGGAGAGACATTGGATGGGAGTGTCCCGGATTATGTGGTTATTTCCATTGGTCGGTGTGTCTATCGCCTAGTTCTCCATCAGGTCCAGAGGGGATATAATAATAAGTGTGGCATCAATAAAGTAATCTTTTTCACCCTCAACTTGTAGCCGTGTCTCGTGTGGTAGGGAACCACTATATTACTATAAGCTCTTGTAAGAGCTGCCCAACTATGGGGAATCACAATTCAGCTTGGGGAGTCGCGGGAGTAACTCGACAGGGCCACCCAGACTGGGGGGAAGGATGTTGCCAATGGTTGATAGCGTTACACTACACATTTGTTGGTGGATCTAAAGAAGATTGTACATAGGACCCAACACTTTGTCCTGACACAGAAATATGAGTTGTGTCTTGGTTCCCCTCCCTTTTAACATAACACTGTGCAAGACAGACTGCAATGTACAACAATATTATTTTTTTATATTTTAATTAAATTATATATTATATAATAATTTATATATTTTATTTATATTAACCTCATTGGTCCTTTTCTTTATTATAAAAAATAAAACAGCTATGAGAATTCTAAAGGATACTAAAAAGAAGATCTTAGAATCAGATGTGTAATCAAGATGTATATCTTTGTATAGGAGACGAGTGAGGCTGGCTGGAGAAGATGAATATCGGAGGATCTGGTTGTATAATAATCAGTGATTATTAAACTGCTGAATAAAAATAATTGGGGTCACATGAATGTGTTCTTCTCATTCTTCTTATTCAGAGGAATACTAAGTATGAAAGGATTTTTTTCCTTTGTTTTCATGGCAGTTGTATGCAATTCAGTCTTTACGATGTCCCAGGCCATCAGTGTTAAGGATTGGAGGTCCCCCAGAAAATAGACCCTTTTAGGGGTTCATATGGACAGACACGGTGTACCTTACACACAGGTTCTGAGGCTGCAATTCCTATAGAGATTCCAAAGCTTTGCTGGCAAAGCAAATCAAACACGGCCCCCTTGTCATAGCACCTCCCAACTTGTATGGGCAGATTCACACCAGGGGCATTGTATTTATTGCAGGTTATCAGTGAAAACACTGCAGATTGGTGTGTGTTGTACATTATGATTTATGTGCTACAATGTGACTTATGTCTGCTGAAATGAGCAGTGCCTGAGATGATCTCACGCTGCATATGGGCTGTGGACCTGGAAGGGTGCAGGTAATGGCTGTGTGCTTCCATGTTGTTTTACAGACTCCAGCCAAGTGCATTCCCCCAAAATAAAGACTGAAAATAGGGGAAAGTGTCTCTGCCCCCTATGTGTGGGGTAACACAAGCCCTGCCTTCAAAGAGTGCTGCACTGAATATAGCCCTCTGTATAACATGGGGACTATCGTGTACAGATAATGTCATAGAACATTATAAGATATTTCAGGCATAATTCAGGGATGCAGACCTTCCATTTGCATGGCTCGTCCTCTATTTCTGTGCAGCACAGTGAGTTGTGATGTGCTGGTATTGCTGCTGCACACAAATGCTGTCCTCATTATAAAGACACAGAACATAAATTATAACACGATTGCCTTGTTCCTGAATTATGAATGTGTTGCTCCCACATAGGCCAACACTGCTGGCATAAATGAGCCCCTAGAAATCTTCCATTCTAATCATTTACAAAGATAATTCTACATCCTAAAGAGAACATTACACAACAAATATCATAAACCCTCATCATTATGTATAGTGAGCGCAGCATATAACAAGTAGAGTTTTTCCCCAAGTTTTGTCATTCCCCGGGGTGTTCTGCCCCTGCCGTCACTCACCAATGTCTTTAGAAGGAGGCGACTTCTCGGTGATTCCGGCTTCACAGCCCAGGAGGAGCAAAAGGGTAAATGGGAGTGTGACAGAATGTTCTCCTTCCATTACCACAGAGAAAACCACACTTGAGGCTTCTGTCTGCACAACTCTTTTAGGCAACATCTTCAGGGTTTAAATCACTCACCAAAGCTATCTATTTGTGGTTGGTACGCAAAGGTCTGCAACTGCTGGATCTGGAAGAACTTGCACAAAAAGATACCAATCACTTTGGACATGAAAGTGTGCAATGATCTTTGAGTATTTTCCTAGGAAAACCCATCCTGGTGAATAATTTACATGCTATGGCTTTGGAAGAGATACAGGTAGTCCCTGAGTTAAGAACATCCAACATACGGACGACTCCTAGATACAAACTGGCTTCCCTGCTGACTTGTGTGCAGGACAGAGGCTTTATAGAGGGGCAGTTTGTATGACTTGCAGACGAAATCTTTTGCTAAACACAGCTGAGGTTGCCGGTGATCTTAAGCAATGAGCTTTTCTGCAACATCTTGTAACTCTTTAATGACCAAGAAAAACTCTGCAGTTGTTTCTTTTTGAATATCAAAGCACAGCTTGCTCCGGAAGTTAATCAATGTCTAGGTTCCCTAAAGGTTTTTTTGCTTTGTTTCTGATTAACTCACAGTGAGGATTTTATACAGTAACTGACATCATTCTGCCTAATAATATGTTGAGACAATCATTTGTCCTAATTGCATTTATTAAATGAATGTACCTGTTCTGACTTACATACAAATTCAACTTAAGAACAAACCTACAGTCCCTATCTCATATTTAACCCGGGGACTTCCTGTATTTCTCCAAGGGATCACTTTTACTATGGTAATGTTTTTAAAAGGAACCTCAATTATAGACAGAGACACTAATGGGCTATGAAAAGGCAACAAAGGCACAATTAATTGGCACAGGGGGTACAATGCATTCATATTTCTGCCTTCAATCCTGGCCAGTAAAATCCATCTATTATGCAAACCTCAGACCCTAGATGACCCCTAATGCCTCATTGTGCACCAAATCCAAACAACAACCCCGTGAATGGCTGGAATACCAATAATTGCTCAATGATTTCTTCACAGACCAGATACAGAAGATCCCCATTGACTGCAAAATGGGAAACCTTCCCTTGCCAGTTACCTGGGGCACAAAATTTGTTCCCTTATATTTTCCAAATTGGGATCCCGCACCTGGGCAGTGCTAAAGGATCCCTTTAATACCTCCAGGTAAGGGTAAAAGAAAGATGGAGGAGGATTGATCTTCATCCTCCCAAAATATGAACTGTAACATTGTATACTCCTCCTCCTCAGAGGCCATCCCAGGTTCCCGACCTAAATTATCAGTACAAATGATAAATGATGGGTACAATATTCGATTTAACATTTTCCAGGACCATTTTATTTGGATGTGGGGCACAGGCCTCTACTTGTAAGGATGCCACTATGTCAGATACTTCCACTGGTAGTAGAAAATCCCCTCCCAAGACAACTTGACATAGGAATTCCCTTACCACACCAACGGTATGGGTCACTGTTCCTCAGTCGGGGGTAAATGTCACTGGCACCACCGGGTAGGTTTTCGTGATCCCACGAATGCAGATCGTTCTGAAAGGTTTTGCTCCCTGCACTAACCTGGCTTCCCCGTTGCAGAGTCCAGAGCCAAACTGAAACCCTGAGCCGTTGTTACTGACGTTATCGGTGATATCATATATGCAAAACAAAACCTATTCTCAATTTAAATTAAATAAGGAATATTGACAGAGGCTTTGTGCACTGTGTATAATAATAAACTATTTCACTTTTTTATCATTTTTTCATGAATTTGTTCCATTGCCTTGACTTGTCTATCTGTATTGGCCATGTCTTCATTGCTGCTAAGTATTTTCTGATGGTGACAACAGTGGGCAATGCTTGGGTATAGTGTGTTGAAAGGACCAACTGTAGCCCCATCTGAAGCCCATGTGACAGGGTGACCCCTCCAAGACGCTGCCAGTCCCAAGAAAGTACAGTCACGCTTACTGTCTGCCATATAACTATGTAATATAAGTCTTCATATCAAACACTAAACTCTGTTGAGCACTTCAACTACCAAAGCTTCTTTACAGGTCAATCCCGTGTCTGCCAGGCCCACCAAGTACACATAGGTCTGCAACTTACATAAATAAACTATTACTTTGGACATAAGGCCCATAATGTACACCTCCTCTAATTCTAAGGTTATTCATCTCAGGACATAATGAAAGAATCATTTGGTCCTCAGCAGGTGCTAAAATGATTGTAACATAACCTCAGGCGTCAAAAACAAATACACACCAATCCCTATGTATCATAAATTATATTATGCATATTTTATTATCATTTATATTATTATGTGTGATAGATCAAGTACAGCCAATGATTGAAAAGCTTGTAGAAACCCCAAGACAGGACGGAAGGAATGAAAATATGAATATAGATGGGGTAATGGGAAGAAAAACCAAACCAAACCAAACCAAAAAAGGTTACCTGCCTGAGCAGAGTAATTTGCGACCGGCTGTGTGAGGAGTTCCGCGCACCACATTCCACACAGGGAGCTCAAACGGACACTGCCTCTACCAAATCGTCCTTTAGCCGGGGCAGCAGCAGTAGTGGCAGCAGGCCGTACACATCCAAAAGTCTAGGCCTAGGTGGGGGGATTTTCTGAATGCCTGGCAAAACGAAGTGAAGGGGCATAACCATCGAGAACAGATGAAGCGCATGGTACACGATTATGTTGGCTCTTTTCTGGCTGCTGGTGGTGGTGGTGTTGACGACAGCAGTTATGAGGAGGATGCCTGTCCTGACAGTAGTGATGCCATTCATTTTTGGGTCAACAGGCTTGAAATCTGCCCGCAGTTGGCACAGTGTGCAATGAAGCTTCTTTCGAGCCCGGCATCCAGTGTTCTACCTGAAAGAACCTTCAATGCGGAACCTTCACAATTGTCGCCAGGAAATGTCAATCGCCTCACCTTTTTGCAAATGAATGAAAGATGAGTTACTAACAACTATCATATCCCCACTGCAGATGTCACTGATTGAGTGACACAAGGACTCACTGGCCAACCAAGATGCCTCTCAGATGCCCCTGTCAGCTGAGCCTGCCTCGGTTGAATTTTCTGCTAGTTATCGCAACATCATGCCTGTCATTGTGCCAGCTAGCAACATACTTTAGATTTCTGTTGCTTCCGGAAGGCCAACAAACTGCAGATGAAAACCCCCAGTACTGCCACAATGATAGGTAAGTTGCCTTTGCCCTATTTTTCAGCTAAGTATTGTAAGATTGAGGGTTGGCATTCATGTCATCCACTTCATGATACAAACTAGCAATATCATCTACCTTCCTACCGCTTCTGGCACCACGGACCACAGCAACACTGTCATCCAGGTCATGATGCCAGCTAACAATTATTATTATTAATAAACAGGATTTATCTAGTGTAAACAAATTATGCAGATATATAAATTAAATAAGTGTGCGTACATTAAACAGCAATGCATTCTTCTGCTGTTTTCATGAATAAATCCTATTTGCCTGCTGTCACTTTACCTGCCATTTTCTGGAAAACCACAAGGTCTTTTGGAACTTTAATGGAAATTGCAAAATCGGTTTGCCAAAACTTTGTGGATCCATCGGAATTTTAAGGGAATTTTCACAAGACTGTCAAAGGCCTTCTCGCTCATCCACAATCACAATGTCACAATATGTAATTGGGAATATGTAATTGGGAAAGTGTCAGGCACTCCACTCCATGCCCAAGCTCTAAGAAAATGAGTTTGGTTTAATATCCATGATAAAACCATCTGGGTCAGGAAATGTTGGGGGGTTTTCTTACCAACTAGTACATGTTAGGAGTTTTCTACCATCCCTATTATGTAAGGTAAAAATTCATTTTTTTTTTAGGTGCAACACCTTTTTTTTAAAAAAAAAAAATAGGGTGCAGCACTGCCTCCTATATGAATGGGAGCACAAGGACTCACAGGATACCTACCTCATGCCCGAGCCTTTTTGTGCAAAGAGAAAAATTTGTTGATAATATATAAGTGCAGTGAGATCGTCAATTTTTATCTCGTGCCTGGGTCGGGTGACGTAGGATGAAGAACCCAGAAGAGGAGACAAGGATGGCGATGCCGGGAGCATTTGCTCTGGGACAGATGCCAGGACGGCGTGGGACTTGATGCAGGAAACCCCCGGAGTGATCGGACTGACCTGGGGGATTGAAGTTAAGTGTATTTTTTTGAGTTTTGAGTTTAGTTCCTCTTTAAGGGTGAGGTACAGGTGCTCTATGTAAGCCAGCAGCAAGGCTGACATCGGGGTGGGGGGTCAAGGGGTACTTCTGTGATGGCCTGACTTTTGCAGTACTGAAACTTTCAAATATGGGCTGGGGGTTTAGCTGTGAATAAATCACTGGCTCATCATCTGAGTAACCCCAAAAATTCTGTCATCTATATTACTCCCAGTAGCCCAGAATTCAGAATTCACACTTCACAGCCCTGATGAAGGAGCCCTGAAATGTGTTGGATTTATTCTTTTGGGCTTCTTTGTCTAATAGAGAGCTGGACATTGACTAGCATGTTTGTGCTTCCATTATTTTTACCTTCCGTGGACTTTGCTGTCCCCACCAGGGAGATTTACCGTCTCTATTGGTCCTATCATGGAACCTATAATATTCTCTCTCTAAGTGTTTGTCTCTCTGTATTCCCATCTCTGATATTTCCAGCATGCACTTTACCTTTCAGTCTGTAATTCTGTGTAAACTTATTATTACCCTACCCGCTGTGTGCCACAATGATGAGGAGTGCCCAGGCACCGACCTCTGCTGCTTCAAGGACTGCAGGTGCCAGTGCGTGCCAACAATAAAAGGTAATGGTGAATGTTCTCTGGTGAATGATAAGATGCCACATATGTATAAATATTACCACCGGGTAATATTTATCACTCCTTTTTTTATCTTGTTATAGGAAGCGATTGATGGGCTGGATGCAGAAGATTGGAGGATCCGGTTTCTTTCCATCTGTGATGCTCCACAGCAGAGACTCCTCAGCCTCGGCTATACTGAAGGTTCTGCAAATGTCTGAAGACTCCATCATGGCAGCAAAACTGCTGAATAAACAGAATTTGGTCACATGATTGTGGGGTGTACTTCTTTTTGTTCTGGGTGCAGGATTGTTGTGAATACAAAATGTGAAAGGGTTTGGAGGTTTCTATTTGTAGCAGTTCTTATGTAATTCAGTCTTCTGGATAGTCCCAGGCCAATCATACTATGAAATGGAGAGTCTCTAAAAATTGACCTCTTGATGGGCTCATGCAGACAGACCCGGTGCCCCCCATGCAGATCATTCCATTATTACTGACTTATCTTAGCTTGTTCAGCAGTGGTCTGTGTAGAGGTGGGCATCTTGGAGGCAGAATTCTTCAGTGCTTCCATAATGGAGAACAGGGAGCAGCACAGTAATGTCATAATCAAATCCTCCTCCAAATCTGCTGGGATGAGCAGTCAGAGGCAGCAGTGCCTTAGAGGATCTCACGCTGCAGATATGTATAGTAATCTATGAAGATACAGAACAGAATTGCCAGGCAAAAGACGATGCTAAGAATTAGAATTTCTAGATGTTTCCTATTTCACAAAATCTTCACTTCACAAGAACAATTCTCCCTAATAGAACCAGGTAGGGCAGGAGAAGGTGAATTACCCGGCATATGGGTTATGATTACCTTCTAATCTAGCAGTCAAAAGGTCTCTGCATCCCAGGTGTCTCTTCTGTCATTGGAGCACAGGAGACACAAAACAGGAGGTTCCAGTGATTCTCCACTGCCTCAAGGTACAGGATCTGTATACACAGACTGGGAAAACCCTCTATATACCCCGGGGAATACCTACTGGCCAAACACACACCTCCTGCCCTGGGGTGGGGTGTTCAGGGGGAACGCTCCTTCAGGTGTGTTGTTACTGCTAGGTCCCAGGTGTGTTGGTATTGCTGGGGCCAGAGGATGTAAATATGGATTTTATTACATTTTCAAGTTTTCTGTCCCCACCATGTGGCTTCCTAATGCTGACAACAGCTGATCAGGTCCATGGAATGTCCACCAACACAGCACCTTGTAGACCCTATCAGGGAGTTAGGTGTACAAAGCATTGTCCTAGGAGGCTGCAGTCTGAGATCTCACCACCTCCACACTTCATATTTCATCATGTAATGAGGAAATCCTAATGATATTGTACTGTATATGAGGAGCCGTATTACCCTGCACAATGCTGGAGAACCCAGAGACGTTGGGTTGGTGGCCAATACATTCATTCCATACAGTTTAATACTTTGTATCCCTGTGAGAAGAATGAACCACAAAGATGGACACAGAAGTGAATATCACTGGACAATCCAATGTGTATTGTCCTTCACCTGTGACGGGAGGCTGACAAATAAAATGTAAGCTCCTCTGCTCTGTGTGGCATTGGAGGCTCCAATCTTTTCTTCCTCTCCAGAAGATGTAGAAGGTTTCCATATCTCCTCTGTCTGCTTATCAGCAGCCCAACCCTTACAAAGTCCAGAAGAATTAATAAATCTTATCTCTAGAAATTCGGCGAGGTATAAAATGTTCAGCTCCTTCCTCATCTTTACCGGCTGCAGGAAAAACAACTCCCAGGACCCGGGGCCACCTACCAGACACAAAGGTAAGTTAATAGAATAAATCCTCTGGAATCAGTCCTAAGGTGTATGGAGGGCCATGGGAGGGAACACGAAGGACCATGGGGGTGAGGTCTTTTTTCTTTGGTTTCAGATACAAAAATGATGGGGGTTAAAGTATTATTAAAGTCTACAATATCCAATCATGTAAAAAGGAATCTAATTACATCAAGACTTTTTATTCCACATGATTGGAAATCTGCAGAGCTTCTCCTCATTCACTAAACTAAGGATTATTGCCCCTACAAGGCGATAACCTATTTTACTATGTGAACAGCCTGGATTCCTTTATTCCTATATTGAGGAAAACTCTCAACATGGGAAAATAGCCCAATGTACAATTCAGATGTAGAATGGCACAAATCACGCTTCGTATGATTTAGAGTCACTCACTGCTCCAATGATTGGGAACCACAATACAAACTGATCCCTAGATAGCACCTCACACCATGGGAACCCTCCAGAACTTTCCTGCTCAGCCCCCCGCTTGAGATTATATAGGGGCACTGGATCTCTTTACCATACCTTATGGAATTCTGTCCTCTGACTAATGGGTGGGAATCACAAACTGCCCCATTAATTCCCTCCAGAAGTGGCTGCTATGTATAAATGTTTGGAGTACAAATCATCTTCTCGTAGAACCCTTACAGGCTGAATGTAGTATTCTAAGGAAATCATGTGAATCCCCTAAAATATCAACACCTGGCCTGGATCGAAATTTTCAATAATCTCACAAAAAAGTTTCCTGTTACTCAGCATAAATTGTGTGATTGGATGTCCCGGCTACAACACCCCAAATAATTGTTTCTTAACCAGGGTTCCCCCAGAGATGGCTGGGGGTTCCTTGAGCAGTTTGCACCTCTCAGGACTGACTAAGTGACACCAATGATGTTTTTGGCTATCTGTAAGGGTGAAGTTCTTCCCAATGGCCAGCAATGTAAAAGGAATTCTACTCACTGGCCGTCACACTAATGTACTGTGATCTGTGGATATAATAATTATAGAAAGGGGGGCCCTGAAGACCAGAAGGTTATTTCAAGTGTCTCCCGCCCCCATGTTCAAAAGACTGAGAATGGCTGCTAAATGTTCAGTGCAATGTTAGTTGATGATTCACTGGGTCAAAGTCCACGTTTTACCTAAAGCTGTGTAACTTTCCCCCTTCCGCTCCCTTATCCTCCTCACTTTATGATATGTAGGTAAATCTCCTTAAAGCTGAATATTCTTGTATTTCCTGATTTTTTTCTAAAATCAATAAGGAAATATTGAAGGAAGTGATTTTTGACTATTTCACATACAAGAGCAGGGATGTTATACTCCCCCCTCCCCCTCATAGAACGGCACCTCGGCTGCATTCAGAACTCACGTATCTGCTGCATTCAGGGCAGCTGTGAGGGCAGAAACTGGCTCCTTCCCCTTCACAGCCCAGACTCTGCTCCTGTGGGCGTCATCATGCCCTCTCTCCCTATACCATGCGTTACATGAGCGAATGTTCGCACATGTGCAGTTACAACTTCCAGACGCCGAGCATGGAAATCCTTTTTATCCCCCCAGCGGTATTCCCGAGAGTGACTCGGGAATTGGATTTTACTTGCAAAAAGCGGTAATCCCGGGTCACAATCAGGATCGCCAAAAACATAAAAAAAAAAACACTTACCTTGTTCCTTTGGCATCCCTCGGCATCCTGCTGGTCTCTGCAGGTCCTAGTGACACGTTTTCCTCCTCCGATGTTCAGCCACCAACTGCAGAGATGTTTTGCGGGGTTTCCTGATGACGTTGGTGCATGCGTCAGTGCGGGCGGAGGAGCGACAAGAAATTTAAATAATTTTGTATTAGATTTAATACAAAATAGCTGTTACGAGTCCAATACAAAGAAATCTTTAAACAATTATTTATATAACATATATATGTTATACATGCTACTGTACAGTTATATTACAGGTTTTAGTATTTTAATGCACCCTTGTTTTAACAGATTTTTTTTATTTAAAGTTTATTTAAAAATGTATTAAATTTATTAAATGTTGCACATATTTCGGTGAGTTAAGCCTAAAAATGATAGACGTACAATGTAAAATAAATTTCCATGCAAAAAAGTAACACTTTTTGCATCAAAATACGCACAGAATTAGAACACCAGAGGGCTTAAAGGGCCAACACATTCACCTATCCCTTGCTGCCATTTTTTGACAACAACATCACCATCAGGCACTTTTTGTTAGCTGTGTACACGAAGGAAAATGGCAGAGCTCAAGTCCAAATTCATAATAACAATGTCACTGCCTTAAATGAGCCACAAGGGCTCAGAATTGATATGATTGAGAAACAGCTGGGAAAAATTAGGGTTGACAAAGCACCAGGACCTGATGGATTACATCCACGTGTCCTCAAAGAGCTGAGCCCTTTTTTTTTTTTTTTTTTAATTTTTAGAGACTCTTTAGTCACTGGCAAGGTACTGATGGATTGGCGTAAGGCCAATGTGGTTAATATGTTCAAAAAGGGAGCAAAGTCATTACCAGGTAACTACAGACCAGTTAGTTTAGCGTCCATAGTTGGAAAGGTCCTTGAGAGATTGATAAAGATATCAGGGATATATTTATTTTCCTAGTGGGTGAACTTGATGGACTTTCAACATAACATTGTCTTTTTTCAACATAACCTACTATGTAACTATATAGTTGCTACTCAGACATTATAAGGTGATACTTTTTATCGCTCAATACTTCTTACCATTCTGTTTATCATATATTTTTTACTATCAATAATACCTTACTTACTTATTGTACATAACAACTGCAAGCAACCTCCTTCAAATTTAGGTTTTATCTGCTCAATTATCCTTTTAGTTACATGCGTTACTAGTTAATATACTTTAATCATTAGAAATATAATTGGATGTCATATCATTAATATATTAAAAAACCATTTCTTCATTGTATTATTTATTTATTTTCATTAACTACACCCTAGCCCTCCTATATATTCATATATACATTACATATCCTTCATTGATCACCAAGGATGTAGACATCTTTATACAATATCCCGTGTTAATAATACAATATCTTAAAAATATTGGTTCTTAGTATTTTTTACATGATTCAAACTACATTACAGCAATGAAGACTGTGGCGATAGATTGGGGGACCGGTATCTGGAGAATACTGGTACTGATTAGGCCTTACATTATAACAGGCCCAAACTACCCACAGTTATGGAGTATCTCCGTCAACAAATTCAGTCCCTGACAGATGCTTCAGAGGCATCCTGCTGTAGTGGCCCCTCCTGTGGAAGCCAAGATTCCTTTGCCAGAAAAATTTACAGGTGAATGCCAAAAGTTTGCAAATTTCATGAATGCTTGCAAGATAAATTTCCAGCTGCAGCCGCTCTCATCTGGCACTGAGTCCCAGGGAGTGGGGTTAGTGATCTCCCTTCTCAAAGGGGATTCCCAGACCTGGGAGGGGGACCCAGATCTCCCCTCAGTGGACTCGAGGCTATGGGGATTCTTTTTGCTGACCCATACCTGGCATCAACTGCAGAGGCAAAACTTTGTGGACTTCGGCAAGGTCACAGGTCGGTGAAGGAGTATGCTGCAGAGTTTCGCAGCTGGGCCATCAGTTCACAGTGGAACGATCCAGCACTCTGCAGTCAGTTTCGCTTGGGCCTATCCAAAAACAGCCAATGCAGTTAGACTCCTGCAGGCTGTCAGCCAAAGAAAGGTTGAGGCGAAGGTCCTAAGGGCTCTGCCTGTATTGTAGAGAACATGGTCAATCATGGCTTTGTGCAATCCTGGCCTCGAAGAAGCCAAGAAAACCTCAGTGCCTAGGTGGGCCCCTAGATACACACCTGGGCAGACAGGTATTTCCATTGAAGTCTAATCGTGTCTTGTTACCAATTGAAATTGCCTGGAATTCTTCTGCTAAGCATTGCCAGGCATTCCTGGATATCAGTGCTGCCAGTTATTTTATGGATATATCTCTGGCTCGCTCTCTTGGAATTCCAGTTATTAACTTGGCTGAACCTTTATGTGCCATGGCTATTGATGATTTTCCTTTGCAGCAGGGAAAACCAACACCCACAACTCCTGAGGTTTTGGTTAAGGTGGGTAATGCCCACTCAGAAATGTTATCATTTGTTCTGCTAGACCAAAGGTTGGAAAACTCCGGCCTTTAGGTCAGATATGGCCTAGTCGGTAGTTTGTTTCGGCCCAATTCCAATTAGTAAGATTCATATGTCCGTAAGAGTCTAGTAGCATGAAAAAAAGAAATAATAACACAGTCATGGAAAGGTGAATACTACTAAAGTTCAGATTCACTAACATTGGTGTGATAATTCCACAAACATCTCTTATTTACACAAAAAACTGGAAAATTCACCCAAACCATCGCAAGCATGGAACCCAGACAAGAATCCCTGGAACCTGCATGTTTCACTGGTGGGGATTCATCACTGGTAAGGTCATCAAGGTAAAATTTCTTTACCTTTAGGGTGAATCATTGCGAGCTGTGTTAGGATCTTTGGCAATGAGCACTGGGAAACAGAACTCAGTACACGGCAATGGTCTCACAGGGATCGGGGCAGATCAAAGGTCAACCAAAGCTCTAACACAATACACACTAAGCAAAAGGAAGTGATCAAGGAATCAGAGGTGGGAGAGGGATCAGAAGCCGGGGTCAATGTGTTGTTAGGTAAATATGGCATCCAAGAGGTCAGAGATAAGTGAATGGTTAATAGACAGAGCTGAGGTCATACATAATGCATGGTTAGGTAAATGTTGCATCCTGTTATTGCATCAATGTTCCTGTTATCAGTGGGAAGATAAATGCCTCATCCCTGGTGTCAGTGGGAAGAATAAGGCCTGATCCCTGGTGTCAGTGGGAAGAAAAGTGCCCCATCCCTGGTGTTAGTGGGAAGAATAGTGCCCCATCCCCGGTGTCAGTGGGAGGATGATTGCCCGATCCCCGGTGTCAGTGGGAAGATAAATGCCCCATCCCTGGTGTCAGTGGGAAGAATAAGGCCTGATCCCAGGTGTCAGTGGGAAGAAAAGTGCCCCATCCCTGGTGTTAGTGGGAAGAATAGTGCCCCATCCCAGGTGTCAGTGGGAGGATGATTGTCCCATCCATAGTGTTATTGGGAAGATGATTGCCCCATCCCTGGTGTCAGTTGAAAGAATAATGCCTCATTCCTGGTTTCAGTGGGAAGATTTGTGACCCATCCCTGGTGTAAGTAGGAGGATAATGTTCTGTCCCTGGTGTCAGTGGAAAGAAAAGTGCCCCTTTATTGGTGACAGTGGGAGGATGAGTACTCCATCCCTGGTGTCGGTAAAAAGAAAAGTTCCCCATCCATGGTGTCAATAGGAACAATAATGCCTGATCTCTGGTGTCAGTGGGAAAACTAATGTCCATCCCTCGTGTCAGTGGGAATAATAGTGCCCCATCCCTGGAGTTAGTGGGAGGATGATTTCCCCATCCCTGGTGTCAGTGGGAATAATAGTGCCCCATCCCTGGTGTCAGTATGAAGAATAGTGCCGATCCCTGAAGTCAGTAGGAAGAAAAGTGCCCGATCCCTGGTGTCAGAAGGAAAAATAGTGCCGTGTACCTAGTGTCAGCAAAAGAATTGTTGCCCCATCCCTGGTGTCAGTAAGAGGATGATTGCCCCATCCCTAGTGTCAGTGGGAGGATGATTGTTTTACCCCTGGTGTCAGTGAACGAATTGTTGCCCCATCTCTGGTGCCAGTTGAAATAATAGTGCCCCAATCCTGGTTTCAGTGTGAAGATTTGTGACCCATCCCTGGTGTCAGTGGGAGGATAATTGCCCCACCCCTGGTGTCAGTTGAAAGAATAGTGTCCAATCCCTGGTTTTGGTGTGAAGATTCGTGCCCCATCCCTGATGTCAGTGGGAGGATGATTGCCACATTCCTGGTATCAGTGGGAAAAAAAGTGCCCCATCCTTGATGTCAGTAGAAAGAATAGTGCCCATCTCTGGCGTCAGTGGGAGGATGATTGCCCCATCCATAGTGTCAGTGGGAGGATGATTGCCTTATCCCTGGTGTCAGTGGAAGAAATGTTGTCCCATCCCTGGCTTCAGTTGGAAGAATTGTGCCCCATCCCTGGTTTCAGTGTGAAGATTCGTACCCCATCCCTTGTATTAGTGGGAGGATGATTGCCCCATCCCTGGTGTCAGTGGGAAGAATAGTGCCCAATTCCTGGTGTCAGTGGGGAAAAATAAGGTCTCGTCCCTGATGTCAGTAGAAAGAATAGTGCCCGATCCCTGGTGTCAGTGGGTAAAATAGTGCCCCGTACCTAGTGTCCATGGGAGGAAAAATGCCCCATCCCTGATGTCAGTGAAAGAATTTTTACCCCATCCCTGGTATCAGTAGGAGGATGATTGCCCCATCCCTGATGTCAGTAAAATAATTGTTCCCCTATCCCTGGTGTAAGTGGGAGGATAATTGCCCTATCCCTGGTGTCAGTTGGAAGAATAATGCCCCATCCTTGGTTTCTGTCTGAAGATTTGTGGCCCATCCCTTGTTTCAGTGGGAGTATGATTGCCCGATCCCTGGTGTCAGGGAAGAATAGTGCCCGATTCCTGGTGTCAGTGGGAAAAATAATGCCCCGTCCCTGATCTCAGTGGGAAAAATAATGCCCCGTCCTTAATGTCAGTGGGAAGAATAAGGCCCCATCCCTGGTGTCAGTGGAAAGAATAGTGCCCCATGACTTGTATCAGTGGGAGGAATAAAGCCCGATCCCAGGACTCAGTGGGAGGATAATTGCCCCATTTCAGGTTTCAGTGGAAGAATGATTGCCACATCATTGGTGTAAGAGGGAAGAAAACTGCCCATACTCTGGTGTCAGTGGGAGGATGAGTGCCCCATCCCTGGTTTCAGAGTGAAAAATAGTGCCACATCCTTAGTGTCACTAAGAAGAGAAGTGCCCCATCCCTTGTGTCACTGAGGGGATGATTGCCCCATCCCTGATGTCAGTGGGAGGATCATTGCTCCATCCCTGGTGTCAGTGGGAAGAATAATGCCCCATCACTGGTGTCAGTGGGAGGAATAGTGCCCCATCCCTGTTGTCAGTGGGAGGAATAGTGCCTCATCCCTGGTGTCAGTGGGAGGAATAGTGCCCCATC